>NC_064643.1:98372151-98674651 GCF_023864345.2 Schistocerca serialis cubense
TTCACAGTAAATCTATGCTCACTTTGTGTGTTTTGCTCATGAGAATTGCAATGTCTCGCCTGCTTCAACTTCGGAACAGGTTTCCAGTTGTTGCTCCATTTCCCTCGCTCGCTGTGGCGCACAGTACCTGTTATCCGTACCGCAACTGTGTCTACAGGAAATCCGGAACTTCTATCTCCCTTCTGACAACACGTCATTCTTGTGGTGCCGTGGTCTTACCGTGCGACGTCATTTGTAACTTACCTTATGGTGTCGCTACGTCCCACTGTACCTGTATGGACTTGCGAAGGTTTTACATGATTAACCCTAGGATGCATATACAGAGCCTCCGAGGCCCTTGTATGTCTTCATTCTTAAAAAAATTCTGCAATTTTTTGTTTGATTTCAAACTGCTTTCCAGTTCTCTTTCACTAACACTGTGACATTCCTGCTATCAAGCCTGAACGAGATGCCTTTTTAAGTTTTTTGTATAATTCAATACGTTTACCCATACACCATGAATGCGTAAGCAGGGCTTCAGAAGCCCTAACACATTTATAAATGTTCTTTAGCCTATATTGTCTTCAACATTTGTTTGGGAGCAGTTATTAATTCAACAATAACTGTAGTGGTATTTCCAGCAACAGGAGTGCCAACAGCAGCAGTAGCTGTAGTAGTAATAGTATAACTAAAAAATAATACACACTACTTTCACATATTGGCGATGTTGGTGTATTATTAATCTTTTTTGCTATCAAACGTTTTATTATTGCATAGTATCGTTATCCTGTGCTGCTATTGTCAGCCTCATTGTTACTGTAGTTTGTTTGTTGCTGCACGGCCCATATTGTTACGAGTATGACTCGTTTAGTGCTGCACAAGCTGCTGTTCCAGAGACAGGCCTTTTGCTATGACTTCGACACACAAAGCAAGAGAGTCAGTACGTGCAAATGCAGCTAATTTTGAAAGTGTTGTGGCTCAGTGGTTTGAAGATGATGATTCTTGTGAGGAAGGAAATATTTTTGAAGATGCAAGTAGTGAAGAATCAGCGAATGAACCTGCAGATGTGAATATTGAGGCAGATGGCAGTCCTTCCGATAATATTACTTCATCAGAGTCTGAAAATAAAGAACCACCCCAAAAACGTATAGAAGACGACACGTACATTAGTCGGAATGGAACGATTTGGAAATTAGATCCTCCTGCAACTTTTCATACGCCGCCTGTCCATAATATCGTAAAGAAGTCACCTGGTCCAGCGCGTGTCTGAAAACCTGTAAACCTAAGGATGCCTGAGACCATTTCATCTCCAAGGAAATACTAGAGGAAATCATCAACTGCACAAATATTGAAGGCAGAAGAGTGGCTGCTTTAAGTGGTAAAACGTGGAAAAACATTTCGCTTGCTGAAATGGAGGGTTTTCTTGGTCTTTTACTGCTTTCTGGTGTTGAGAAGAGTTACAATGTCCATATTATAGAATTATTCTTGGATGAAAAGGCCAATCCTACGTATAAGGCCACCATGTCAGTAAACAGATTCGTGGATATAAGGAGAATGCTTAGATTTGATGATAGGCGCACCTGTGAAGCTCGATCTGCAGATGACAAACTTGCAGCTGTTCGCTGTATGGGAACTATTTATTGACAAGTGTAGAAGTAGAATGATTCCCAATGACTTGCTCACAGTTGACAAACAGCTAGTCCCATTCCTTGGAAGATGCAGCTTCACCCAGTATATGCCTCTAAACCAGCCAAGTATGGTATAAAAATATTTTGGTTATGTGATGCTACATCTGCATATGATTTAGACAGAATTGTTTACACGGTAAGTAAGCCCCATGAACATATTCAGAAAAATATTGGATTGAATGTGGTGAAAGATCTTGCTAAAAGCATTGAACGATCATTAAAAAATATTACTGTTGACAACTTTTTTACTAGTGTCTTACAGCTGGCAGAAGAGATGCTCCATAAGCAAATTACAGTGGTGGGAACAGTCAAACAAAAAAAACGAGAAATTCCTAATGAGATGAAACAATCTGCCTCAAGAGCGATTCATTCCTCTTTGTTTGCATTTAGAGGTGACATTACAATGGTGAGTTATGTTCCCAAAAAGAAAAAGTCTGTATTTCTCATTAGCACAATGCATCACGACAGAAACATTGATGAAACTCATGCAAAAAATAAACCAGATATAATAAAGTTCTATAACTCTACGAAGGGTGGAGTAGATCAAATGGACCAGAAAATTCGTTATTACACTTGCAAGAGACAAACAAAAAGATGGCCATTTGCATTATGGATGAATATGATGGACGTCGCAGCAATAAACAGTGAAATTTTATTTTCCGCCCAACATCTGACATACCATAGTGGAAGAAGTGATAAAAGGCGTTTGTTCCTAAGAGATTTAGCAGAGGCAATGGTAAGACCACTAATGGAACTTCGTATTCAGATTCATAATCTTTCAAAGAAAATCGTTGATGCCATGAAAATATGTGGTGCTCAAAAAGATGTCATATTGTCGAACCAACTTCCTGTTTCAGGAAAAAGAAGAAGATGCAATTATTGTCCATATAATGAAGACAGGAAAAGTGCTATGACATGCATTAAGTGGAAAACCAACATTTGTAAGGAACATAGTGGCGTTCTTTGTGCTGCTTGCTTGTCACTTGTTGAAAACTAAGAAAAATGCAATTTTATGTGAACAATGAATGATAACATTTTGTCCAAATATTGCCTATATACATAATATTGTGAATAATGGGTATGTTTTAAGTGAAGAAATTGGTTGTAATAAATGTTCTAAAATGTTAACTGCAACTTACAGGCGAATTAATAAAATTATTTGTATATATTGTATGCAAATGGATGTAACTATTAAAAATTCACTCTTAGAGTTTTTTTTTAAATTAATGAAATTTAATCGGGCCCACCAGATCCTGTTACTGTATCTTAGGAATCTTTCAATATGACAATAAATTTGACAGAAATAAATTTAACTCCAAAGAATGATTACATGAAAAGAGGAAAATTTTAAATTAGGGCAGGGCCTTGGAGGCCCTGCATATGCATTCATGTGTGTTTTCGGCACCATGCATCCTAGGGTTAACGTCAGTTACTTAACGTATTTACCCTAGGAATATCAACCAGTTTTCCATAACGTACGAGGTGTAATCGAAAACCGATGGGAGTAGTTGTTTCTATTAAAGAACCTTTATTTATTCATCAACATCAACTCTGTCTCTTTCAAAGTAACCCCCTCAGACACAATACATTTGTTCCAGCGCTTTTTCCAATCTTGGAAGCACCTGTGGAAATCTCTTCCTGTTGTGGTGTTCAGCTTCTTTAGCGATTCATTTTTTATGTCATTTGTGGTGACCAAACGACGTGGTTTGATGATTGAGCATTGGACACAGAAAGAAGTTGTTGGGCGCTATGTCCGGCTGATGCAATACAATGGTTTTGTTTTTTGTCACAAAATCACTAAGAAGATGCGAGCGGGAGCATCATCGTGATGCAAGTCCACGAGTGGTTTTGCCAAAATTCTGCATCACGCAAGTGGTGCACAGCATGCAGGAAGAATTTCTTACAAGAAATAAATCTCTACAAGTGATAGTTATACAAACCACACTCTCTACAACCCATTCAGAATATGGCAAACGACTTTCACCACATCAAGTGGAATTTTGTTCATGACTCGCAGTGAGCCATGACTTTTCCCTTATTCGGAAGGGAAGAATCTGATTTAATTATAAGCGGTTCCGTAAGTGCAATGGTCGCAACGGGCGCGCGAGAACAAACTCCACCCCAACAAAGAAAAGCGCGAAGTCCGTACGACCTTACGGAGACAGACTAAACAACGACTTTATTTATTTGCTGATCATAAGGGTTAATGGGGATTTTCAAACTGCTCTTACGTGGGAGGCGTGGTTCATTGAACTGATGAACGCAGATAGACATTAGTATGACCTCTTTATTTAAAAAGAAGGCGTAAACGTGGTCTTGCATAAATACAAAGAAAATAAGATCGTTATTTCCGCTCATTCAGATACTATTGAACATAAATTTGCGGAGGGAAGGAAAAATTGATTCAACAGCTTGCCCTCTCCACAACGGCGAAGAACAAAAGGAGTGGCGGGAAGAGTAGTAAGGGCTGGGTTCTCTTGCTCAGGCTGCCCTCTTCTCACATGAAATACTGCGAAATATAGATGAAGGGCAAAATGCACATTTCTACATTTCAGGTAAGCTTTTGGCTTGGCGCTCGACTGCAGACTAATCGAAAGTACGAGCGTATGGAATAGGTTCCCAGATATATGAGTGGCTTGAAACCTTGTTTAGCTATAGCCGTCGTTAGTCACGGCTCAGCGAAGGTCCCAGTATACAAAATCGTCAAGGCTCTCGAGGCCACTTGTTGGCAGACTGCCTATTGGCTTTGTAGGAACGATGCTTTCTAAAACCATGTTGATTCATGGACGTAAGCTTCTTAAGAAAATTTATTGTATTCGAACTGAGAATATGTACAATGATTCTGCAGCAGACCTATGTTAGGGATTTTGGTCTGCAGACTTGCGGCTCCGTTTCTTCACCCTTCTTATATTCAGGAGTCACCTGCATTTCTTTCCAATCGTTAGGGACTTCGCACTGGGCGAAAGAATAGCGATAAATACAAGCTAAGTAGGGGGACAATGCCATAGAGTAACCTTTGTAAAATCGAATTGGGATTCTACCCACACCTGCCAACTTATTTGTTTTCAACTCCTTCAGGTGTTTCTCTAGGCCAGGGGTGCTTATTACAATGTCGTCCATACGGGAGACCCTCTGCCGTCGCCTCTGTACATCTCCAGAGAACGGCTAGTTACGTATTTAGCTTTTACAGTGTTTTAGTTGCATTCCGTGAGTGTTTTTCTAGTTAAGATGTTTAATATCGAGTTATGTAAATAAAAATTCCTTCAGTCTATGGCGCAGTAGTTTCTCATTTGTTTTGCTTTTAAGGTTGCGTCATTTCATTTAGCCAATCAGGTTACACCTCTCTGCGTCAGAGACATTTCGTACTCACAATTAAAGAGAGAAAACCATACACACACACATGCAGGAAAAAGTGTTCATACTGAAACACACCCCGTTTACCTCGCTTAGACTGTAGTGTAGAGCTCCACAAAAGGCGTTTGTCAAGGCAAGAGAAATATTTCTATGGCATAGTTGACTGGAAATCCCCAAGAGATGGGCTGAGCCGTCCAATCGAAAACGGTTTTCTCTCTCTCCGTACAGTTGTCCCTTTCCTTGACGTGTATCATAGTTGTCTATTTATATGTTGTCTGTTCAGTGTAGGTGATTGAAACGTGTGTGTAAATAGGGTGGCGTCATGTACACTGAGGTGACAAGAGCCATGACATACCTCCTAACGTCATGTCAGACCTCCTGTTGCCCAACGCAGTGCAGCTACGCGGCATGGCATGTACTCAGAAAGTGGCTGGAAGTTCACTGCAAAAATATTGAACCACGCTGCCTATATAGCCGTTCATAATTACGAAGGTGCTGCCGATGCAGGATTTTGTGCACGAACTGACCTCTCGACTACGTCCCATAAATGTTCGATGAGATTCATGTTGGGTGATACGGGTAGCCAAATCATTCACTTTCTAGGCGCTTCAGTCCGGAACCGCGCTGCTGCTACGGTCGCAGGTTCGAATCCTGCCTCGGGCATGGATATGTGTGGTGTCCTTAGGTTTAAGTAGTTCTAAGGGACTGATGACCTCAGATGTTAAGTCCCATAGTGCTTAGAGCCATTTGAACTATTTGAATCATTCGCTAGAATTGTCCAGAATAATTCTTCAAACCAACCGTAAATAATTGTACCCGGGGCACACGGTGCATTGTCATCCATGAAATTTCCATCGTTGTTTGGAAACAGGCAGTTCATGAATGGCTCAAAATGGTCTTCAAGCGGCCGAGCATAGCCATCTCCAGCCAATGATCAGTTGAGTTGGACCGAGGACCCAGTCTATTCCACGCAAACACAGCCCTTTCATTTCTTGTGCATCCTGTATTACTGCCATCTGTATATCTGCATATCCCACACACCTCAATGTATACTGGACAGTGCCTTGTTGACAACTTGAGCCCATGGCTTCGTGAGATCTGTGTCACACTCGAACCCCACCATCAGCTCTTAGCAACTGAAACAAGGACTCATCTGACCAGGCTACGGCTTCCCGGACTCTAGTGTCCAACCTACACGGTTAAGAGCCCAGGAGAGGTTCTGCAAGCAATGTCGTGGTGTTAGCAAAGGCAGTCGGTCGTCTGCTGCTATTCCCACTAACGGCAAATTTCGCCAGACTGTTGTAGTGGGACGCGAAGTTGAAGCGTCATCCATCCACCAGTGTCAGCCCAGTTTGCAGGTGAATATCAATTTAATTTAGTGTTTTGTTTATGTATTTTTGTAATATTTGTAATGGTTATGAATTATCTAAAGTTTTGTATTTATTTTTTATGTTTCACGTACGGAGAGGGCGGCGCAACGAATGCAGACAGCATCTTCACTGCCGGGACCAGAGAGAAAGTTGCTGGCCACTATACATCGCGGGTCGACAGCCAAAGAGCAACAGAAGATCCTGAAACCGAGTTGTTGCGTCGTGCTTCTAAAAACTGAAAAAATAAGAATTTGTAATGTTTCTACAACAATGACGTCATAGAAAGTTTAATCATGTTATAAATGTTCAGTCCTATCCTGTCAAGGCTCATGTTCACGTCCATATGTAGGAAGATAATAAACTAGTGGATGCTACTAAAGTTTAAATACGTGTTCCGAGAATTTGTTTATGAAGAATTATATTAAGGAAGAAGGATGACTGGTTTATTTGACAAGATTATTAATTTTTGGCAACATTCATCGCAAGTTTGAGTCTTAAAGGTTTATTCAATGTGGTTTTAATACTTATCAAAGCAGATAACTTGCATTAATATAATGTCTGAGAAGAAACACACGACATCTAAATTGAAAAAAAGTTTGCGCAAACCAATTGGACTGAGTGACGTAATTCTGCGCATACGACTCAAATGATGATGTTTTACTGTGTCGTTCAAGAACCACTCAGAGATAATTTAAAAAGAATTTAATAATTTTGAAGTGTGTTGTAACTGACGTAGGTGACGAAGTCTGCACATGGTCATATGTCAAAGGACAATCATTTATACAAAACTTACGTCGTTACACTACACTGTCCTAGCGCAGACGTTCGTTGCAAGTTCTACATTGATATCTGCGGCTATTTCGCGCAATGTTCCTTGTATGTTGTCTCTGACAACGCTATGCAAGTGATGCTGCTCTCTGTCGTTAAATAAAGGCCGTCTGCCACTGTTGTCCTCGGCGTGAGCTAATGTCTGGTGCTCTCGGCACACTCTTGATAATGTGGATCCCCAAATACCTAATTTCCTAACGATTTTCCGAATTGGAATGCCCCATGCATCAAGCTCAAACTACCATTCCGCGTTCGCAGTCTGTTAATTCCCGTCGTCTGGGCATAGTCACATCGGATACCTTCTGACATAAATCGCCTGAGTACAAATGACAGCTCCGCCAATGCAATGCCCTTTTATACCTTGGTGTACGAGATGCTACGGCCAACTGTGTATGTGTGTTCCATAAAAACACGGGAGAACTGCCGTAAGTCAGTAACATCTTGCCACGGTATTTCGGCACAAAGTCTTCTGGCCATCTTCAGGTGAGTACAGCTGTAGAAGTACTGGGGAATACGCGCTGAGCTCTGCTATTTAAAGCCAAAGGTGGCTGCATTGCGCATGCGCTGCACGTGTACTGTTCAGCGTGCGCGTTCACAACTCGGCGCCCTCCGCGGTGAAAACTTGGCATTTCGATATCAGATCGATCTTCATCTTTATACCGATAACTACGCTGACTACGAAGTTTCTTTACAACGGGATTCCAAGCGGAATTTAACTGGTAACCGCTTTCTCGATTGATAAGAGTCTCGCTGTCTGACATTTTTATTTCTATGGATTCATTTATAATTGAACTCCAGAAATTTGATTTTTGAGCCACAGTTTTTGTATCATTGTGATTCATAGAGTGGCCAGTAGACATACAATGTTCAGCGATTTCGGACTTGGTGGGTTAGAGAAGGCGAGTATGCCGCTGGTGTTCCACATTACGTTCCTGCACCGTTCTTGTTGTCTGCCCTATACATGACTTGCCGCAATCACACGGAATCTTGTGGACACCTGATTTACGCAGGCCCAGGTCATCCTTAACGGATCCCACCAGTGATGATATTTTAGGAGGAGGGCGAAAGATGACTAACTTGGTGCCTCCTCAATATTCTACCTATCAGTGACGACATGTTCACAATAAAAGGTAGATAAGCCGTTGACCTGAAGACCTCTTCTTCTTCCTTGTTGCTTCGTTTGTAGGACTGCATAGCTCTGTTCAGTTGCTTAGTTGAAAAGCCATTCGTCAGGAATAGTTTTTGCAGGTGTTTCGGTTCCGCTTGATGACTGTCTACGTCAGAAATAGTATGGGCACGGCGGGTTAAAGTTTTAAGGACACTCACTCATTGTTTGTGCTGGATGGTGGCAACTGGTAGCTTGCAGATACAAATCTGTATGGGTCGGTTTCCTGTACACCGAATGACCAAGTGTGCCATCATTCTCGCGCAGTACCAGAACATCTAAAAATTGCAAACAACCATCTTTTTCAGTTTCCATAGCAAAGTTAATATTTTCATGTATGGAATTCATATGATGTAAAAATTCCTGGAGACGGTCCACGCCATGATGCCATACTATAAAGGTGTCACCCACGTAACGCCAAAACACTGTCTGTTTAAAAGTGGCAGAGTTGAGAGCGCTCTCTTCAAAATTTTGCATAAAAAGATTTGCCACCAGGAGAGACAAAGGACTCCCCATGGCGACACCGTCAGATTGTTCATAAAATTCATTGTTGAATGTAAAATATGTAGAAGAGAGAGTATGCTCAAACAACGTTGTCATATCTGCGTCAAACATATTACCGATCAGGTGTAATGAATCTACAAGAGGCACCTTGGTAAAGAGAGAAAGCACGTCAAGGCTGACCAGCAAGTCGTTACTTTGCAGCTGTAAAGTCTGAATACGGTTGATAAAACCACTAGAGTTTTTTATGTGATGAGTGTATTGCTATCTTATGGGTTTTCTCACCTTAGTGTGTGCTTGGAGGCGTGAACAGGCGGTGCGCCCGCCTGGAACCAGCCTAATAATTAATGCAGGTGGCTGTTAGAAATGTGGGTAGGGCAGGTGCCGAGCTGCGGGTCACTTTGCCAACAACCTGGAACAGACCTGCAGAGCCGCGGCAAGAAGGTGCAGGCGGCGCAAGAAGGCGCGCTGTGGAGCGGGTCGGCGCGCCTCCCCATAAATCAGAAGGGGGGCCCAACATCGCACCGAGGCGTGGCGCGGGCTGCTGGCCCCCCCGCGATGCGGCCTCAGCACGCCTCGGCTCGCCTCGCGATCGCTCATGAATATTGATGGCTGCGCGCCGCACCGCTCACCTGACAGCCGGCACACGGCCCCCCGCCCCCAGTCCCCGGCCCCCGCCGTGCTGACGCTGCGCCCCCCACCCCTCTAACCGCCAGCCTCCAGCCGCGTACCTAGATGCAACCGCCCGTCGTATTCGGCTTTCTACGCTCAAGGCTCTCAACTCCCAAACACTGTGCAGCAGCGATCCTCAAACAAACAACGTGGAACCGGAGTTTTCGCCCTACAGCGGAGTGTGTGCACATTTGAAGCTTGCTGGCGGATCACAACTAAGTGTCGCACTGGCACTCGAAGCTGGGACCTTCGCTGAGCCGTGACTAACGACGGCTCGATTAATCGCACGTGCCAGTGCTCTATCAAGGTGCTGTCTCTGGTTTCCTTGACCCTACCTACCATCAATGAGTGTGGAACACACGTGTGAAGCAGGCGAGTTTGACGAGAAAGTGAAAGTGTCCAGTCGGCGATGACTGCGTGTGCGACGACAGCTCCGTAAAGAGTAAACGATGAGACGACGCTAGTCCAAGGAAGTCAGCTGTAAATTGTACCAGCAGTACCACCAGGTATGTAATCAAATCGGACATATACACTTTGTGATCAAAAGTATCCGGACATATGGTTGAAAATGACTTACAAGTTCGTGGCGCCCTCCGTCTGTAATGCCCATCCTTAGCCTTGATGGCACGATGACAGCTTCCACACTCGCAGGCATACATACGTTCGTCCAATCAGGTGCTGGAAGGTTTCTTCCGGAATTGCAGCCGATTCATCACGGAGTGCTGCACTGAGCAGAGGTATCGATCTCTCTCGTTGAGGCCTGGCATGAAGTCGGTGTTCCAAAACATCTCAAAGGTGTTCTATAGGATTCAGGTCAGCACTCTGTGAGGGCAGTCCATTACAGGGTTGTTATTGTCGTGCAACCACTCCGCCACAGGTTGTGTATTACGAACCGACGCTCTATCGCGTTGAAAGATGCAATCGCCTTCCCCGAATTGCTCTTCAACAGTGGGAAGCAAGAAGGTGCTTGAAACATCAATGTAGGCCTGTGCTGTGTTAGTACCAATCAAAACAAGAAGAGGTGCAAGCCCCCTCCATGAAAAACACGACCACACCATAACACCACCGCCTCCGAATTTTACTGTTGGCACTATACACGCTGGCAGATGACGTTCACCGGGTATTCGCCATACCCAGACCGTGCCATCGGATCGCCACATTGTATACCGTGATTCATCACTCCACAAAAAGTTTTTCCAATGTTTACGCTCCTTACTCCAAGCGAGGCATCGTTTGACATTTACTGGAGTGATGTGTGGCTTATGATCAGCTGCTCGACCATGAAAGCCGAGTTTTCTCACCTCCCGACTAACTGTCATAGTACTTGCAGTGGATCCTTATGCAGTTGGAATTCCTGTGTGATGGTTTGGATAGATGTCTGCCTATTACACGTTACGACCCTCTTGAACTATCGTTGGTCTCTGTCAGTCAACAGACGAGGTCGGCCTGTACGCTTTTGTGCTGTTCGTGTCTCTACGTTTCCACTTCACTACCACATGGGAAATGGTGGACCTAGGGATGTTTAGGAGTGTGGAAATCTCGCGTACAGACGTATGACGCAGTGACACCCAACCACCTGACCACATTCGAAGTCCGTGACTTCCGCGGAGGGACCCATTCTGCACTCTCAAGATGTCTGATGACTGCTGAGGTCGCTGATATGGAGTATCTGGTAGTAGCACATGCACATAATATAAAACCGTATATTTGTGGGGGTATCCGGATATTTTTGATCTCATTGTGTATTCAGGATTCTTCGATACAGTCAGATATCAGTAATTTCATTTTATACATCTGTTTGTTCGTATAAAACTATAAACACTAAAATTCATTATTTCACACATATCCTATACGTTTAGAATAAATTTTGAAGAATTTAAATATACCAATTTTGCTAAGTATCTTCTTTAGGCGACAATCAACAGCAGGACTACGAGGTGTGTACAAAGGTAGTAAGACTGACAACACTGCAGACGATTTGGCAACGTTCTATTGGCCTAATCGTCTAGACCGGTGTGTTCCTCCCTTCCAGATGCTCATACCGAGGTTCAGCTCCGTACAGTCATCATGTGGCTTTTGTGAGCGCCATCAGTGAAGTTGTGTTTTTGTTGTGTGGTACGCAAACGGATCAACAAAATTTTAGGGCAACGTTATGCAATCAAGTTTTGTGTTAAACTTGGGGAATCCGCGAGTATGACCTTTGGAAAGTCGAAATAGGCTTACGGGGAATATTTCGTACAAATAGAGCCCAAGTTCTTCCCTAGCACAAATCATGTTTGGAAGGCCGAGAACACACAAAACATCAAACTCACTCAGGGAGACCTTCAACTCCAAAAACCGGCGAGAACGTCGAACGTGTGCGTGCTCTTGTGAGATCAGACCGAAGGTCAGCGACAAGGATGAGGGGTGACTTGTTAAACTCTTTCACTGTACATTAAATTTTACGCGAAATTTTGCACAAGCGAAATGTTTGTGCCAAAATGGTGCCGAAAAACAACGCAACTGAGCGGAGGGACAATCTAAGAAACGTGTGTGTTGATCTTCTTGAGAGGATTGCCAATGGCCACGAGTGATTCGGTTGTGTGATCGTGGGAGATGAATTCTGAATTTTTGAGTAGGCTACCATCCTGAGACAAAGCGACAAAGTGAGGAGTTTCATATTCTCGATCGAAAAATGCTCTAATGAGAAAATCAAAGATCAAATGAATACTGATTTCCTTTTCTGACGGTAATGGTTTCGAGCATAAATAATTTGTTCCTCGAGGAGAAACTGCCAATTACGTGTTTTACAGAGATGTTCTTGCAAGGCTCAGGAAAAGGTGAATCGAGTGGGACTGGACGTTGCAGACCAGTGGACGCTGCATCATGATAACAGCCCCGTGTCATACGGCCGCTTTCCATCGCGGAACATTTTACCTCAAAAGGAATTCCTGTTGTTCCGAAGCCTGCCTGTTCACCTGATCTGAACCGTTATGACTTTCTTCTTCTCCTGAAATTGAAAAAGTCTTGAAAGGACGTCATTTTGGGACTCTGGAGAACATTCAAAAGAATGTAACCGATATGTTAAATGTCCTTCAAGTTGAAGCCTTTCGGCGCTGCTACCAAGAACAACGACTCCGCCGTTGTATAGCTGCCGAAGACAACTACATCGAAGGTGTGCAATGTTATTGTTTGAAGAAAAAAACAGCCAACGGCAAATACTTTTCTCACGCATCTCGTATATTGTAGGAAATGAACGACACAGAGCTGTGCCGTAAATTCGACGTTATTTCGACCGGTTTCCGTCGTTGAATCATTATTCAGGAAGAAAGAAGAACAAGAATAATACTTTCAGTGTCATAGGTCATGCAATATGCGATTGACATACATATTACAGTCAAGATTACTGTGCACAACAGAATAACAAAGCTTCACAACACCTCTACTAAATAGTTATCAGATACTGTCTTTGACAACGAGGTAAACTTCTTTGATTTTAATGTTATCTTCGTACTTCTTCTTTGTGAAAACTTGGCAGAAAGTTGTCGAGTAGTGGGGACAAGTGGAAAGCAGACATTGTAGTTGGGATTGATAGCTCATGGAAGCGAATGTATGTCCCATTTTGCTATTGTGATGTTTGAGTATTTAAAATACACGTATTCACAGCACAGATATTTTTATGTCACATCAGGATGTCTCACTTATCTTGACCACCCTAAATAACTGTTTGTCCAGGTGCAAATCGCAAAATGTTTCAAGCAAATGTTCTTTAGCCGTCAGGGGGACATCAGTCAGCATGATTTCCTTCGTTGTAGCTTCGTTTTGTTACAAAGATGTGATCAGCGGTATGACTTCTTTAAATGGCACCCTGTATTTTTTAATCGGTAATTCATTTCCTCTCCTAAAGTCATATTCAAATATGTATCACAGAGTACCATTCACTGAAACACAACGTTATTAATTACATAACACAACATTGACTGGGCCCGGGAATACAAACTCTTCCAATTGCTGGAGTTGTCAGAAAACAAATGAAAACCAAGTAAAAATATAACACAAAATTGACTTTGACTCTCCTGTACCACTGCCTAGGAGAAGAACATTCAAAGGTCCTCAGAGTGGTAACCCTGGACACCGATACACGGGTGCACTCATTGAATGAAAGAATTATTTACTGCTTCCAGTGTTGCCTGCTGAAGAGAATTACAAGCAAGCACGATACGTTCGTGCATGTCCTCTGGAGTTGATGGAATATCTCGATAGACAACGTCTTTAATGAATCCTCAAAGAAAAAAGTCCAGAGGATTTAAATGAGGAGACCTAGCAGGCCAAAGGACTGTTCCTCCTCGACCAACCCATCTGGCAGGATACCTTCCGTTCAGAACATGACGTGATCGCAAGGCATTACGTGCTGGACATCCATCGTGTTGATACCACTAGCGGCACTTCATCCAGAAGAGGAGGAAGAATTCGTCTGAGGAAGTTGGCATACGCTGTACCGTTTAGACTACCATTGACGAAAAAGGGCCAATAATTGTAGTACCAAGCATCCCACACCAGACGTTAACTCTCCATTGAGGCTGATGTTTCATCTCCCCAAGCCATCGTGCGTTGTCGCTGTTCCAATAATGATGTTTCTTGTATTTACCTGTCCTTTGTTTGAGAAGGGGCATTCGTCGGTAAATAGAACACTGGAGAAGAAGTCCGGGTTGGCGAGGATTTGCTGCTGTGCCCATTGACAGAACTGTACACGATTCTGGAAATCATTCCCATTTAATTCTTGATGTAGTTGGACATGGTAAGGATGGAACCGGTGACGTGGAAGAGAACGATGTGCACTGGTTGTAGGAATGCCAATCTCGTGTTCAAGCTCTCGTGTGCTCACATGTGGATTCGTAGCAACGGAAGCGAGAACAGTAACTTCGGAAGCTTCGTCTGTGCGCGTGCTACGACGATTGCATTGTCGTGGGGTGAAACTTCCCGTTTCCTGTAGCGTCGGAACAAGACGAGAAAACATCCGTCGGGAAGGTGGTTTCTTGTCAGGATTTCGCTCTCTGCACAGTTCAGCTGCCTGCGTAGCATTTCGCCTACCTTCAACAACAAAAATAAAAGAAACATTATGTCGATGCAGTTTGTAGGAAGGATAGACTTTACTGTATGCCTACTCTACACAACAGTATTTAAAAGGACTGAACTACTGTACTAAATGTACCTGTGCATAAGAAAACAGTATGGCAATTACTGTTCTGTTAACTTACGTTCCCCATAGATGAGTAGCACTCCTACCTTCTATTTATTGGTATACATTCTACTCACAAAACTCTTCAACTAACGATGGTTGATGGAATGGCGGGTGTGCATTCTACTTATGTTTTCATTTGTCCTCTGTCAACGTCAGCACGCGGATGTGTACCATTACCCCGAGTACCTGCACTAAGCGCTGGGAGCGTCAAAGTCAGTGTTGTGTTATGTAATTAATAGCGTACTATTTCAGTGAATGGTACGCTGTGATACATTTTTGAATAGGTCCTTAGGACAGGAAATGAATTACCGAATAAAAAATACAGGGTGCCATTTAAAAAGTCATACCGCTGTTCATATCTTTGTAAAAAAACAAAGATACAACGAAGCAATTATGTTGATTGATGTCCCCTGTCGGATAATTAACATTTGCTTGAAAAATTTTGTAATTTGCGTCTGGACAAACAGTTATTTATGGTGCTCAAGATAAGTGGGATATCCTGTATAGTAATTCACCAGACTTTCAGAATCCACGTATGAGTGGACGTTCTTTGTAAAAAGCAGGCGTGTACATTATCATACCTCTATAAGAAGACAACGAAGCCAAGTTAATGACAATTAGCCAAGTAAAAAATATTTTGAAGAAAAAATTGATTTTCGCCTTTAATGCTAGTCTGTTCGGAGCAATCACAATGACGAGGCATTATGTATACAGTACTGATGGCGGATGAAAACCTATTAGGACGGATTATTACTCGTAGTTGGACAGCTCAGTCGGCCAGATCATTGTATGCAGAGAGCAAAGAGTCTGGGTTCAAGTGCCACACCGGCACTCAGTTTTGATCTGCCAGGGTATTTCAACCCAGGCCTTGTTGTGGCTTGAAATGCGTGCAACGTGGGAAATTGGTTACCTAAACACATGTATACGTTGTAAGTCGCTATTAAGCGTGTCAAGAAACGATTTACCATCGTACGATGTGTTTATGTATCTATAGGCATCCAGTAATACCAAATTCTCAGTGAATGACTATAATGATAAATGAGACTGGAAGCATCAAAACTAGCGATAACGAGGTCTAATCATAAAAATTTAGCAATCACTCAGGAAAATGAAGGTTCGAATTTAATTTCTGGTGTGTTCGCAGATATGTCTGCAGACAAGGTACACATTAAAATCCCCAAGCCATTTGGTAAGTGGAGACGCATTGTTTTGGTCCTCTAATGGCGCGCTATGGTACTGAGGATCCGACATTTGATTGTTTGTCAAGATTATAGACATGTATTTGTAATAAACAAAATTAATGATATATCTTCATTTGTTTAAGATGATAATTGAAGCTTTATGGCTACGCCTCATTTTTAAATACGCTCTTCTTCGTTAAAGCATACGAATCCATTAAATAGGAAATGATGAGGTATTAAGATGTTTTTACGGTGAATACTAACACTTCTGGCTGAACAAAAGAGTACAAGCCTTCTTAGAATATTTCTGCCAGGAATTTTTTGAAAAATAATCATGTTCAAGAGGAAGAGCGTATCTCCCGGTAACTTGTGGGTACCGGACTCATACCCTGTTGCCCGTCTTGCTGAAACATTGTAATTCCTACATAAGATAACACACATATTTCGTATGTTTCACAACTTTTTATTTACCATTTATTAGCAAATTTTCTTGTGCTACTGTTTCGAAGATGTTATTCATGTCGTGTGGCGTGGTACGAAACAAATAATTTACGACTGACAAAGAAATTACCTGATAATTAAAAACAATTCAATATATCACAGTAAGCAGCAATGAACTGAGAAGTGTCTGGAAAGTAAAACAAGTCTGGCATCCAGTGGTAGATCTGAGTGGCTTCTGTGATTTAAAGAAAATTAGAAATGGACTTAATAGATTAGAAAATTAAAGAATATCACAAGACCTATCTAGTTCTGTAAATTAATAAAAAAAATATTTTGTCTAGGCTCTTTCATAAAGGCTAGAAACTGTCTCGTATAATACAAAGTTGACGTTTTTATGTTCGTTATAGGCGATCGTTTGGGTATTGTATTCTATTGTATGTTAACCGGGGACCTAGAAACGACGGAGAGGCTCCGTCCCCGCCGCAGCCGCAGTGGCCCACAACACCACGACGACTACCGCAGTCCACTTCACCCCTCCGCCGCCCCACACCGAACCCAGGGTTATTGTGCGGTTCGGCCCCCGGTGGACACCCCCCCCCCCCCCCCCCCCCTCCCAGGGAACGTCTCATTCCAGACGAGTGTAATCCCTATGTTTGCGTGGTAGAGTAATGGTGGTGTACGCGTACGTGGAGAACTTCTTTGCGCAGCAATCGCCGACATAGTGTAACTGAAGCGGAATAAGGGGAACCAGCCCACATTCGCCGAGGCAGATGGAAAACCGCCTACAAACCATCCACAGACTGGCCGGTTCACCGGACCTCGACACAAATCCGCCGGGTGGATTCGTGCCGGGGGCCAGGCGCTCCTTCCGCCCGGAAAGCCGTGCGTTAGACCGCACGGCCAACTGGGCGGGCTTGGGTATTGTAACTGCGCAATGCATAGCTGAATACCTCTTTGTGACCCATTGTGGGCAGATCCATGACCAGCATCATCCGTCTTTAATAAAATATTAAAAAGTACAGCCATGTGTCATGCTATGTATTTTAACCTTAATGACCTTTTTATAACCACTTCTGTGTACTGGCACAATAGCTAAAGCAAAAGATGAAGGAACACAAAAAGTGGTCGTTGACGAAGGAAAGTGAAAAATTAGCTGTAACTTAAAACGCTCTTCAGTCAGCAAATCGTCAAATAAAGTTTTCAGTAACAAAAGTATTATCAGTCAAGATAAGAGAAGCCATGGAAATATATGAACCTAAGTACAGTTTTAACCATGAATCTTAATTGTAAGGACAGTAGCTCTAGATTATCGATGGAATATGTGCTTGATACTTTATAATGAATACAGCTCGATAACCGATACTGACTTTCACAATGAAAATAAATAGAAGTCTGAATCTAGCCGCGATAGCCTTTTGTCCCTGTGGATTCTCCACCCAGTAAAAGACTACTTACAAATTGCTACTGCATCTTCATAATCAGTCTTCTTTGGGCCCTTTTTTTTCTTTTCCTTAAAGCTGCAAGTGCTGCAGCAAAATGATACATCATAAACCAGTACTTCAGCGTAATCAATCGGCAGTTGTTGTTTTCGCTTTAATTATACGACTTATTTTCCTAAGGTGAAAAAGTTAATCAATAACTTTAATATAATACGTGCTGATTTCACCAACAGCTGTTTACGAACCCACTAGACAATTCATATTGCAGAAAGCCGTCGATTTCCAAACATACTTTCAGTACAGATGTCTATCAATTTGATATGTAGTTCCCTCACTAAGTACGCAATTTGTTTTCTAAGATATAGTTCCAGCAAGTCCTACTTTGGCTAAGTGAAGTCAGCTCATAACGGCAGGACATTCGATAGTACTCATGGACCGGACACAGCCGTAAATTACCCCAGAAAGCTGTCCATTCAGGAAATTTGATAAATTTACCTTTTTCCAGAACGAAGGGCTAAGACTACGAACAAGAGTTGATAACACATTTTACAGTTGTTTCATTAAATAGTGACCATAAGAGCTTATGTATTCTTCATGTATAACTCAGATGTTACCGTAACGCTAGAAACATACGTTCGACCACTTTGACTGCCACTGACGTAGTTGATAAATAGAATGAAATAGAATACGAATGCCATAATGAAGTACAGGCGGAAAAGAAATACGATGTAAGGTCGCTTGCATTGTACGTGCAGAATGACAATTTCGCATGACCACCTGCATTTCTCCTCACGCGAAGGACCACTTTGAGGTATTTATAAGTGAATTAAAGATGGAATAAACTGGAGCGAAAAAATGTAACGCTTCCAAATCTCTCTAAGGGTACTTTGTGTTAACGGTTTAATGATACTCCAGATATAAATACTATTGAGGATGACCCGAATCAATCACTGAAATATTTTATGGATGAACGAAGGAACGAAGAAAAAAGGGTTTCTTGTTTCACCTTATTGAGCCTGAGTTAAAAGTAAGTAAGCAATTTTCTGTGTTTAAAAAAATCGTTTATTGCATTATTTAATTTTAAAGGTGAAATAACAATGAATATAGTTAACATAATAGATATGAATAGATTTTTGTTTTTGTTTCTTAAATGATTATACCAAGGGCTGCAATTATTTATTTTACTTTAGTTTGTTTTGTCACTATGGACTCAAATTTTTCCACTTATACAATGAGATTTTGAAAACTAGATTTTTTTTCCAACATTTTCGCACGCTGTAGGAATCATGTAATCATTACTTCATAAGAATCATAATTGTGTAAATGGCTGAATAATATCAGTCATTCTTGTGAGAAAGGCACAGCGGAAGTTTTTTAAAAAAACGCGTTTTCAACCGTCTAGTGCAGGTGAGACATAAAATATGCGTTCATGGTACCCATGAGAACGCACATTTTTAAAGGAGTGTAGGATGTTGAAAGCACAGGGGGCGTGGCTCTATTTTGCGTCAGCAATTTTTTTAAGGTTGGTTGGGCTGAGAAAGATCTGAAGCTTGACTTACGTTATTATTACGTTGGTACATTTTTGTTTCGCATTTTGGTATTCCTATGGCTATGGGCTTATGTACCTTCGTCATTTTTTATTTGTAGTTCACTGTTGTTATTGGAATTTACTTGCTGGCGTTTTGTCATTCAGAGGTAGTGAGTGGAGTTGTGGGTGTTAGACAATGGAATGCCAGTTGAGAGCTCTGAACGTTTCCAACATATTCTTCTGTTGAGTTCAATAGAGCGGTGACAGCAGCCGAAGCTGCCATAAACATTTGCGCCGTGCATTGGAATAATAACATCGGACAGGGAACAGAAAATATGGTTTTCTCGTTTGAAGGATGATGGTTTTGACATTAGTGATTCTACATGTTCCGGCAGACCTTCGGGGATTGATGAACATCGTTTAAAGGTATTAATCAACAACGACTCACTTCAGTGGACTGGAGAACTGGCCAATGTCAAGATCTGTGATCATTCACCGCAGTCGTGTGACATTTTCATGCAATGAGGATGGTTCAAAAATCAGGTGTATGTGTACTGCATGCTCCAAGGCCTAATCACAAAAATCAGCTTGTGGCGCTATGTGCATCTCCGCTTTCTCGTTATGAATTGGCTTGTGGACGACACCGACTATTCCTGTACGGTATCGTTACTGGTGACCAGAAATGGTGTCTCTTTGACAACATAACGAAATGGAGGGAATAGGTTAGCCCAAACATAGCAGTAACTCACGATACACAAGCCTGCACGTACCCACGAAAGACAATGTTATGGAACAGCGATTACGAATTGCTTCCCCGAGATGTAACCATCACTACTGACATTTATTATCGAGAACTGAAACGTCTTGCAGACGCAGTCCAAGAACAGCGACCAGGAAGATACCTGAACTGATGCTACACCACGACAACGCTCGCCCGCATTATGGTGGACTGACAAAAAACATTAAATTGAAGTTGGGTTGGGAAGTCATTCCGCATTCACCTTATTCACTCGATCTTGCGGCCTTAGATTTTCACCTTTAATATTTTCACCTTAAATATTTTATTTATTCAACAACATCCTCCTTGCTGAAAGATATCTAATGTATTCAATGAACTGTGGATGAAGCCCGACCAACAGGCATTACATACATTGTACAAAAATGATAGTGCATTGACAATGGATAGTTTCCAGCTGAAATCTAGATCTGCCAATCAAAAATTTAAAAAGGACCAGTGATAGCTGAAATATGTTATTTACAATATAACAGTCACTGCGTGCAACAGCCTTCTGGACGGAAGGTAAGCTGATAATATAATCGTGCTGCTTTCAACCTTAAATCTCAAAACTGGGAAAATAACTGCACAAGTTCAGAGAATCATGTTCTAGAATTATTGTTCTAGAATTATTGCTGCACAAATTCAGAAAATTATGTTCTAGAATTATTGTTCTAGAATTATGTACGAATTCGTGCTAACTAGAACAATCGAGAATACTAACTACTGAAACTTAAGGCAATTGTGAAATTCATTTAGTGATAAAAAGGCAACAAGGAACATATCAGGAATGAGGCCAATGCGCTTAGATAAACGTTGATGATGCTTCAGTATAAAAATTTGTGACCCCTGGAGGTTTTTTATTTATATTTTTGCTCATCTTCTCAACCAAAAGCCTCCAGAAAACTTTGAAACTTGTATTTGAACACTGTATTTTGTCTTCCGACACCATACAGCACCCCATGTCAACAAAATGAAGAAATACAGCACATCTTTGCCTCATTGAGATTAATCCAGACGATGGTGGAGGTTTAACACCCTGAAATACGTACTGGAAATAACACGACTTGAGGCTGGTGACAATAACTTCTAGTACCTATTGGTAATTGTAAGTCACGGTAACTTAAAATGTTTGCCTTTCCAAATTACATTAATTCATCCACCAGAATTATTGGATTGAAACTGTTGACTGAAACTGACTCATATTAATAATCGCACAGTAGTATCATACTATTGAAAATGTGAAACACCCATAAACAAATTTGATATATTTATTGACTTTTATAGAGCTGTGTTTACCTTTACGGAAAGGTGACACTGCTGCAGGACCCATTGCAGAGATGGACTTTGGCCAGTACTTTTCATGCAATTCAGATTGTGTTATGGTAATTGCTGCGGCCTTCTCCACCAGACATCACGGCGCCTAGAGTGTCAGCAACCAAACTGACAGCCTGCAGCCGTGGTTGCCCGCCTCGCAGGCACACCGAAGCACTACACATCTGACAGGCAATATTGATGAACGGCCAAAACAACAACAACTACAACAACAACACAGCAAAGACACCAGCGGCCACTAGGGGCAACTACCGGCCCACATAAAGGAAGGGGTCGCTGCAGATCCCGGAACTATTTTCACACGTCAAACCACTTGTTGGAAAATAGTTCCGAGGTATTCATCAGCCGAAGCGCTATAAAGGCCGGCACTCGGCCGCACATCGGCAGTTCATCGACCGCCAGCAGACATGAATAAGTGCTGCCCCGGCAGCCCGGCTTGGATGTTCTCGATGATCTCTGGATTAGGCTTGGTATATCGGAGAAGTCTCTGGCGGAGGCTAGTAGGAAATTATTTCAATTGTTTTCTATATTATTCTTGTATGTAGTTGTGATTCGAAGACGGATCACTGTTTTCTGTTGGTGTTATACTTGGAGAATTTCTTTTGGTTGATTGAACAGTCCAATAAATTGTTTTCGGACTTTGATCGCTAATTTCTTCTGCTGACGCAGACATATCAGTAATCTTGATGATGATGAAGGCATGAGGTAACGAAACTTGCAAAAATAGAGTTGATACATTGTGAGCGTTTGAGACTATAAAGTAGTTTTCAGGTCTAGTTATTATAATCATAAGATATATCCTGAATCCAGGGACGGAGACAAATATTGTAGGTACCAGCCCAGAAACTTTTGCTGCCCGCGACATGACGTGCTGGGCCGCGTTACTGTCCATTAATTACTCTAGAGATTAGCGCGTCCCAGGCGGTTCGCCGACTTGCGTGCCCGGAAAGAAGCGTCAGTGGTAAGCGCTTGTTGGCAGCCGGTAGCAGCCAGAAACGTAATTTGCCGGCAGCAGCAGCAGCGGCGGCGGCGGCGGCGGCTGCTAATTCAACGTCATTAGCGTCGAATTAGCTGCAGGCGGGACTGCGGGCTGACGCCGGGCCGCCGCAGGCGTGAAGCGGCGCGGCGTGCCCGCGCGACGCTCCTGGCACGGTCGCCACCGCGGTGCTCCATCACTGTGTGACGTCACTGACACTCACTGTTTCTCCCACGACCGCGGAACACAGTCCCTGTCACGCAGTGTGAAATGTCCAGGACAGTCACGGTACAGACGGTGTACTGCTCCTCAGGGCGTCTACACATGGATGCAATTCAGGTTGATTTCTAGCGTTTTTGTTTTGCATGTTGGTATTCCGGTTGCTAAGGGCTCATTTATCGATTGTCATTAGTTGTTTGTAGTTCACTGTTGCTGTTTGAGTTTAAGTATTGTAGTTTTCTCATTTGCAGTTAGTGAGTTGAGCTGTGGACGTTAGAAGATGGAGTGTTAAGTGTGAGGTCATGGACATGAGTGCTAATAGGAACCCGTTAAACTTCGGTTACACGATAAATCAGTCTGAAAGGTCTCTGTTGGATTCCTTTCATCTTAATTTCTTAAATATGTTGTCATTTAGGCATAAATTCCAGTTATAAATTTACTGTGGTGTTTCTGGGACGAGACTGAGTAGTGGAACGTGTTACTTTTACACATAAACAAGAACGATCTGTCACACTACTACACTTCAAAACACAGCTTATATGTAATTCATGTCACACAGTCTCATACGGAACCTACATCCGCTTTCTTTTATATACTGTATATGATAAGATACTGTCATCCCCCTTTCTTTCTATGTGAAAGGATGAATGAGGAAATGTATTTCTAGTTGCATGCTCGGTGGTAGCAAACAAGCCAGTCTGCTATAGAACAGTAGGACCAACGTCGGAACAGGTAGCTATCCTTTCTAAAAGCAAAGAGGTTTCTGTTCTTAGAATGGTCCTGTCCGCCCCTTGTCATGTTGGTATAGGAAGCTGCCTCTCTGGTCACTTCCGTTTTGTATCTGTGAAGCACCCTCGGTAAAGGCCAACGCCAGTCTGTCCGCGGCGAGCGTCTGAAGTGGTAAGATCTCCGGCTAAGCGCGTCTCTGTTAAGTCCGTAGGACAATGGATTTCTTAAGTTCAGCCTAACTGAGAATTTAATCACCTTTATCTCAGGCTTAGATCTAAAATATCTTATGTTATCTTAAATTGCAACGCAGAGTAATTCGAGTGTGTTCAGAATATCTTCTAGTAGTTGCTTTGTCACTACTTTGTGAGTAAAGTGGAACCACGTGTTGATGGTCCGTAACTCTAACTAAGATCATCAATCTTAAATGCGAATGTGCGTGTGATTATAATGGTTCGTCTTGACAATACTTTTCAATATAGTAAATTTATGTTCAACCCACGTGGGGTGTACTTTGTGAGACTAGTACCACGTGCTTATACAATTGTTTGACCCATCAGGTTAATAGTAAGACGATAGTAACCAGTTCGAGGTTTCTCTTTTGTAAATTGCGTTTCGATGTAATTTATTTTAATTATCAAAATTATTGTGGAGTTACACTCTTAGTGTAAACCAAGTTGACCACGTGAAGCATGTGGTGTAATCATCAAAGTAGCCCTCAGCTAGTCTTTTCGGGAAGATTTCAGAGTTAGTATGAATTTAGTATACCAGTGTGTGGTTATTTCATGACTGACAGGATTGCGTTACGAACGTAACTTCTTTGGGTGAAAATTGAATCGGTTGGTTGTGGTTAATTTCCTCTTGCACATGTTTCAACGTTCTTTGTGTGTTGTTTTATGAATGCAGTGCTGTATGCAGTCTCCCAATCTTTGCTCCATATTTGATGTGTTCCGTAAGATTACAAACTCACATTTTCACAATCCCAAATAAGGCACCAGTTTAGTTTTGAATCAAGTTTAATATGCTGAAATTTTAACGGTACAAGGATCAATGTTAAAATAAAGCTAATATATATATCACCAGTTGTCGTAAGATGACTATTAAAAGACTATAATTAATGTTAGTCTGGTTGGCAATTTGGTAAACTAGACTGGATACCTGGTGAAACAGTTGCTCAGTAATGCAAGGATAACTTCCCCAGATAGCTCACAGCTTTTAACCCGCTTTTATTGTCTTGAATATCAGCACTGCTTTCAGAACAACTTAATGCATCAACTTTACGAGTCAAATCTAAAGGTCATAAATTTAACTAAATACCTAGGAATTACAATTACGAACAACTTAAATTTGAGGGTTCACACAGAAAATGGTGTGGGGGGGAAAGCTAACCAAAGTCTGTCTTTTATTGGCAGTAGACATAAATGTAACAGAGCTACTAAAGAGGCTGCCTGCACTATACTTGCCCGTCCTCTTTTAGAATAATGCTGCACCGTTTTGGATCCTTACCAGATACGATTGACGGAGTACATCGAGAAAGTTGAAACGTCTCTGTGAAGTCGTTTCATAAGACGCTTGTCGAATTCGGTACAACTTATTCACTTTACTATCTGATTTTAGCTCAATTCATGAACTCTTCCAGAAAGACTGAGCACTCAAAAAAAGCCTATTGAATGTTATATGTGTTTTAATGTGGGGTTTCGGTTCTGTTTTGTGGGAAATACAATCCCAAATAAGGCACCAGTTTAGTTTTGAATCAAGTTTAATATGCTGAAATTTTTACGGTACAATGATCAATGTCTGCTGGGAGCAGACGATGTTGCTTCTCGTTCGAAGAGAGCACCGGATAACTTAGGTTTCCAATACCTGAACAGAGAGGTTTACCCATCTTAGTCGAAGGCTGTGTCGAAGGCTGTTTTTGTGTGTGAGGTAGGTGACGGAGGGCTACCCCTCTGGTAGCGCCCGCTGCACGAGGAACTAAGTAATCTCGAAAGAGAAAGCGGCACTCTTCGGTGAACGCTTGGTGAGTACGGATCGTAACTCTTAAGGGGGATTTCAGGTGATAGGAAGCAGGTTGAGTTAGGACTTCGTTATGTTTCACTGTTGAAATGCTAAAGAACTTCAGCATAACGGAAGCGTGTGAAGCGAATTATTTTTCCGAATGTTCCAAAATTATATTGCATTAAATAGGCGATTTTTGGGTGTTTCAATTAAGTGTGGAAGTTGCTTTTGTCTTTGTGTGCCGATTCTGTGCCACGTGTTTGGTAAACAATGACCCTTCTGGTCCACCACGGCACCGCAATAGGCTTTATTTGAGCAGTTTGCTTGTTTAATGAGCTATAATTTCTGCAAGAATATCTGTTCTTTCGTGCGCTTACTACAAAGCAGCACAACAGTTTGATTCGGAATGCACTGCGTGCTCTAGTTCGGCCGTTTGCAAGCAGCAGACGCAGTTAGTATGTTAAATCATTATCGCACAACGTCGTGCATTGGTTAAACCTCTGTCCAGAATAGTGCATGCGTAGAATCGTAATGAGTATCTCACTGAGATATTTTTATAGTACGAATGCAAAGGAGATGATAATATCATTGTCTCAATCCCCCGTTTTCTGTGTTTCTTCTTGCTGTAGTTAAATTGTGCTCTGTTACATTCTCACGTAATTCTTACTTAAATATTTCTAGTCAGGCACCAGTTACGTGTAGTTAGGATGTGCAACTAAATACTCAGATACAGTAAATAATCTACGTGAAAGATAAATTCTGTGGTGTTTATCTTACCCACTTATTCCGATTTCCAATCCTGAATTAATCAAGTTGCTTCATGCACGACATGGAGTGCTATTTATCTGGCTACTTAAAGAAATTTGCATACTTGTAATTAAATTATTAAAGTAATTAAACTAATAATTTTCCAGATCCGTTTTTTTCTAAATGGTTAGGAAAGGCTTGGGCTGGTGGTGACCCTAAATGTCTGAATTTTTATCATTATTTGAGTGAGAGAAGCAGCTAGAAGTGCGAGATAACGTATATGGCTCGATGAGAAACGTCGTAAAGATAGTAATACGCTACAAAGTTCCAAGAAGGGCAGCACGTTTTATACTATCGTGAAATAAGAGAGAGTGTCACTGAAATGGTGCAGGATTTGGGATGGATATCATCTTTGTAAAACAAAGGCTTTTCTCGTTGCGGCGAAAAATTCTGACGAAATTTCAATCAAAAAATTTCTCCTCCGAATGTGAAAATATATTGTTGATGCCGACCTACATAGAGAGAAACGATCACCATAATAAAAATAATAAAATAAGGTAAATCAGAGCCAGCACGGAAAGATACAGGTGTTCGTTTCTTCCGCGCACAATACTAGATAGGAATAATAGAGAAGTATTGTGAAAGTTGATTCAATGAACAATCTGCCAGGCAGTTAAATGCAGTTTGCCTAGTATCCATGCAGATGTAGATAGAAATCGGAACATTTCCAACATATTCTTCTGTTTGAGTTCCGTAGATCGGTGACAGCAGGCGAAGCAGCCAGAACCATTTGCGCCGTGTATGGGGATAATACCTTCGGAGTGATCACAGAAAAAAAATGGTTTTCTCATTTTGAGAATGGTCGATTTGACACTAGGGATTCTACACTTTCAGGAAGACCTTTGCGATTCCATGAAGAGCGCTTAAAGGCAATAATCAACAACGACCCACGTCATTGTACTGGAGAACTGGCCAATGTGAAGATCTGTGATCAGTCACCACAGTCGTGTGATATTTGCATGCAGTGAGGATGGTTCAAAAATCAGCTGTATGTGTACGGCACGCTCTAAGGCATAATCACAAAAATGAGCTGGTCGCCATATGGGCATCTCCACGTTCTCGTTATCGATTGGCTCTGGGACAACATCGACCATTCCTATCTTGTATCGTTACTTGTGACGATAAATGGTGTCTCTATGCTAACATCACGAAATGAAAGGAATAGGTTAGCCCAAACACAGCAGTAACTCCCCAAACAAAGACTTGCTCTCATCCGTAATAGATAATGTTAAGGAAGAGCGACGGTGCGGTATACTACGAATTGCTTCCCCGAGATGTAACCATCGCTCCTGACATTTATTGTTAACAACTGAGGTGTCTTGCAGACGCAATCCAAGATCAAGAAGACGGCGTGAACTGATGCTACACCACGATAACGCCAGAGTGCCTTATGATAGACAGACGAAAAGCAGTGTACGGGAATTGCGTTGGGAAGTCATTCCGTAACCATCTTATTCACCTAATCTTGCGCCTCAGATTTTCACCTCTTCCACTCTGCGTCGAAAAACCATCAAGGAACTTCCTTTTCGGATGAAAATGCACTCCGAACATGCTTCGAAGAGTTCTTTGCGTAAGAACCCATTTGATTTCTGCAGTTGCAGAAACGAAAAGCTACCTCAGCATTGGCTGACTGTTGTAAATACTGAAGGAACATATATTATTGAAAACTGAAGTATTTGTTATGTATATTTGTTGTGTTTGTTAAACGTAAGGAAAAAGCTATGAACTTCTACACTAGCCTAATATTTTTCTGATATGCAGCGTGTACCACAATTAACAGTGAACACTGACACTTTGGCGTAGATTTCTGTCTCATGTAACTTTTGTGGTTTGTTAATTGTCTTTGTTTGAATATAAAGCTACTGCATACTGATTTACTGATTTTGTTAATACAAATGTAAATTTCAAATTGATGTATCCTAGTGTAAGAAAGTTTGTTTACATTTTTTTTTCTCGTTCATACGTGAATCTTAATGTATAGAATACATGTAATCTACTTCTATACTCGTTACGTGCAAATTCATGCTTATGTTTCATATTCAAGGTGGAGACGGTAGACAGTTGAAAGTGAAAAGATGGAGTGAGACATGGAAATACATTAGCGACGAAACAGCTTATGCAATGGAGCAGGAAGGAATAACAAGGGCGTTTAATAAGTGATTCAACAATTTTATACATTAAAGCAGGTTGGTTTTATTGAGTATTGGAATATCCCATATTATTCCCCACCCTTGTGGTTAAAAAACACTATTTTTCAACATAATCCCGGTCTGTGCGGCGGCCTTACACTACCTCCCTGGGAGGGCCCTTACGACCACGTGATAACACACTGCTGGTCGACGATGGAGCCAACGTCCTGCTGCATCAATAACCTCCGCATCATCCGCTTGCTGCTGTCTGCGGAGTGCATTTCTAGTTGGACCAAAGAGATCGAAGTCGGAAGGTGCGAGATCTGGGTTGCAGGTTGGATGAGGAAGAACAGTCCACTGGAGTTTGTGAGTTCCTCTCGGGTGCGCCAACAACTTATGAGGCCTTGCGTTATCATGGGGAATTTAGTTTGCATTTTTGTGACCAGGAATACGCTGTAGTTGTTTCTTCGATTTCCTGAGGGTATCACAACACATTTAAGAGTTGCTTGTTGCACCATGAAGGGGAGTATCAAACAGAATAGCTCTTTCAGATTCCCAGAAGACCATCACCATGTCTTTACCGGCTGAAGGTGCAGCTTTAATCTTTTTACGTCAGAGGAGACGTGATGTAGTGTCACTCCATAGGTTGCTGTTTTGTTACCAGTTCTTAGTGATGAACCAATGTTTCATCGCATGTGACGACAATGGACAAAAGATTGTCACGATCAGTCTCTTAACGAGCAAACAGTTCCGCACAGATGGTCAGTCTTCGTTTTTTATGGTCCTTTTAGGCAGCGACAAATTATGCGAGGACACACCTTTGAGTATACCAATTGGTGTACAAGTGTGTCAGCACTGCCAACAGAAAAGTCCTGTTGAACAGCGACGTGTTTGCTTGTCATCTGTCGATCACCTCGAACGGGCGGTGGAGGGGGGAGGGGGGGGGGGAGGAGGTGTATGTATGCACGTTCCAACATCCAACATTGCAGGAGTCGCTGCTTGCGGTTTGCCAGCACGCGCGATGTCGGACAGGTTTACTCGACCTTCTTGCGATTATGTCGGAGGCCTTACCCAACGGCTCACCGTGCTTTTGTCCATTTCCAGGTCTCCGTAGACATTCTTCAAGCACCTGTGAATATCTACGATGCTCTGGTTCTCCGCCAAAAGAAGCTCAATGACAGCTCTTTTCTTGGACAGCCGCTACCACCCATCGGAACTTCATAAAACTATGGAGGCTGAAGCAGGAAAATTCCAGGATGTCGCACAACAAATTCCGCAGTTTTTCAGTTGAAATTGGCCGATAAAAAGAAATGTGTTGCATTACTTATTGAACGCCTCTCGTATTGAGAAGCAATACTTAGAGTCTGAAGTGTTGAGAACAGTGCAAAAGGGATAGTGCAAAAGGTATAGTGCAAAGGCAAGGTTATGAAGTGATGCTGTTCGGAAAAACTGCCGACATAATGAGGCGTGTTTTGGACGGTAATGACGTTACGTTAATATGGGGCGACAAACTGTAAGCTGAGACATAGCGTATGTAGGAATTACTAAAAGACATTGGAGGTGGATCAAGAAAGAAGACAGGTGAATTGCTAGATTCAGGTAGAAACTGAAATTTTTCCTCAGTTATTCAACACGTCTAATGTATGTCGAACTACCGCCTGGAGCAGAATACTCTAGCTGCGTCAAACTGATGTAGAAGATTTCAGGAAAAAAGAGAAGGGGTCAAGAATTGTCTAATAACAGATGGGAACTACGTCAATTTTGAAGAATTTTGAATAACCCTTTGGACTATGCAACAAAAATGTATAGTGGTGAATGCAGCCACAAAAAAACTTTTGTTTGTCAGCAGAATGGAAGGTGTACAAAAGTTTTGTCGCCCAGATGGACTGTGGCAACTGAATGGACTAACTTTATGAATGATTGTTACGCGGAAATGGCTCTGAGCACTATGGGGCTTAACTGTTATGTGGACTTAGACAAATTAGAACTAGTTTTACTGTTTGTGAGAGCAAGATACAGACATTGTCCGTGGAAACTGAAGTTTTCAATAAATGTGCATCTCGTCAGTCAAGTACCTGTAATAGTACGGACGTTGACTGTTGCCATTAACATTTGTCTCTTTACAAGATACGTCATCTAAATCAAACCAGCAATTATTCCTGGGTTATGTAACTAGCGTAACGTTCGTCAAACTGTTGTTTGGGGTGGCACATTCGACGTATTAATTTTAAGAGGCATCACTAAATCTGAAATGGAGACGCCGCCATTTTCGCAGCCATCTCAGCTCAGAAACGGCGGAGCGGTCCAGCGAGATGCTACAATAGCAAACTGTGTTTAGGCAGAGGTTGGAACGTCATAAAAATACATCTTTGTCAGCAGAGGGAACAATAAAAAAAAGCGTATTTACGACGACTCCGAACGTTGCGATTATCGCTGTATCAGTTCAGAAGTGTGAGTTATTTGATACTTGCAGAGCAAAACTTTGAAAACAGACTCAAGTTAGCGGTACTTCTTCGAATTTAGTGAAACACACATAAACTTTAATTTCTCTTGCAGTTTAGTACCATACGATTTTCCGTACACGCATAACCACTTAATTGCACGTTAATTGTGAAAAATTAAGAACATAGTCTTGTTTTATGTTTTTCACAAGTACAAGTTGTAACGCTGACGTTCGGGGATTAACTTAGACCTCGCATTAAGCTTTTAACAGTGAAAATGTCTAGCCATCAGAAGAATGAAGTACATGTCATTAAGTGCTATGCGAGAACAGTAATCAGTCAAACTACTCAAATTATTATCTATTTACAGGTCCACCATGGGTTTATGAAGTAAATATTCATACGAATGCATCAAGAGCACACAGTCATAGACGCTAATTTCACTCGTAAGTATGAAATCATCCGCAGGAAATTATCAATTTCAACTTCTGTCAGTACACATACGCCGTCATGGGGAAGATGCTTCCCCAAGAAAGGGGTTCACAACCAGCTATAGGTCATGCATATATATCTACACTCTCAGCTACTTCTATACCAGAGTCAGCTTCATCAAACACAGGCCTCTTCAAACACAGGTGAGAACCTACGCTACCTGCTAAAACTGTAATAAAGGTCTCATCCATTGGTTCACGTGACAGTATTACCTAGACTACCATCAGTTACTGTATTAGTATTTAAAACGGCAGAGATGGTAGCTACATCATTTGCATCAGAGACTCTTCCAAATTTGGAATATTCTGAATACTCATCTGTAACCTCTTCCCAACAGTTCAGTACACATCAGCCAGAACTTCATCTGCCACAAGACTGACACGTCCGTAAAGTCATCCTGAGAGATCTGTTTTTGGTCATCAGTCTACTGACTGGCTTGATGCGGCCCGCCACGAATTCCTATCCTGTGCTAACCTCTTCATCTCAGAGTAGCACTTGCAACCTACGTTCTCAATTATTTGCTTGACGTATTCCAATCTCTGTCTTCCTCTACAGTTTTTGCACTCTACAGCTCCCTCTAGTACCATGGAAGTCATTCCCTCATGTCTTAGCAGATGTTCTATCATCCTGTCCCTTCTCCTTATCAGTGTTTTCCACATATTCCTTTCCTCTCCGATTCTGCGTAGAACCTCCTCATTCCTTACCTTATCAGTCCACCTAATTTTCAACATTCGTCTATAGAACCACATCTCAAATGCTTTGATTCTCTTCTGTTCCGGTTTTCCCACAGTCCATGTTTCACTACCATACAATGCTGTACTCCAGACGTACATCCTCAGAAATTTCTTCCTCAAATGAAGGCCGGTATTTGATATTAGTAGACTTCTCTTGGCCAGAAATGCCTTTTTGCCATAGCGAGTCTGCTTTTGATGTCCTCCTTGCTCCGTCAGTCATTGGTTATTTTACTGCCTAGGTAGCAGAATTCCTTAACTTCATTGACTTCGTGACCATCAATCCTGATGCTAAGTTTCTCGCTGTTCTCATTTCTACTACTTCTCACTACCTTCGTCTTTCTCCGATTTACTCTCAAACCATACTGTGTACTCATTAGACTGTTCATTCCGTTCAGCAGATCATTTAATTCTTCTTCACTTTCACTCAGGATAGCAATGTCATCAGCGAATCGTATCATTGATATCCTTTCACCTTGTATTTTAATTCCACTGCTGAACCTTTCTTTTATTTCCGTCATTGCTTCCTCGATGTACAGATTGAAGAATAGGGGCGAAAGGCTACAGCCTTGTCTTACACCCTTCTTAATACGAGCACCGTTCTTGATCGTCCACTCTTATTATTCCCTCTTGGTTGTTGTACATATTGTATATGACCCGTCTCTCCCTATAGCTTACCCCTACTTTTTTCAGAATCTCGAACAGCTTGCACCATTTTATATTGTCGAACGCTTTTTCCAGGTCGACAAATCCTATGAAAGTGTCTTGATTTTTCTTTAGCCTTGCTTCCATTATTAGCCGTAACGTCAGAATTGCCTCTCTCGTCCGTTTACTTTTCCTAAAGCCAAACTGATCGTCACCTAGCGCATCCTCAATTTTCTTTTCCATTCTTCTGTATATTATTCTTGTAAGCAGCTTCGATGCATCAGCTGTTAAGCTGATTGTGCGATAATTCTCGCACTTGTCAACTCTTGCCGTCTTCGGAATTGTGTGGATGATTCTTTTCCGAAAGTCAGATGGTATGTCGTCAGACTCATATATTCTGATAGATCTAGTTCACGAATATCGGTATTCTTCCTTTAACTATAAAAACCAATAAAAATGAGTAAGTGGTATGCCAACTACAGCCGAGTGTGTGCATAAACTGTTTTCGTCATGTTATATATTTTCAGTAACCATGCTACATGTGCACTGCCACTGTAAATAATTTATAATATCTCACCAGCCAACATTTTAGAGATAATTTCTGAAACAAAAGTGTTTGCAACGTTCATTCTTCACTGTAAGCAGCATTTCACAGCGTATAATCAGTGCAGTATTGGATGTAATTAGGGACTGAATTGGCGACACTCTATTTGTTCCCGTATAAGGTGCGGAAGAAAAGTAGCCATAAATATGCTTACTCACTGCTCCCGTATTGATTTTATACTTCATAATGTAGGAAATGTTCCTGTGAACTAAGCATACCGTCGTTTATATCCCAGAAGTCTAAATCCACACGCGACAAAGGCTAACTGAATAACAACTAGCCGCGAGGTCTAACGCCTCTTCTCACGGTCCGAACGGCTGACCCCGTCGGAGATTCGAATCCTGCCTCGGGCATGGGTGTGTGTGTAATTAATAGCGTAAGTTAGTTTAAGTTAGATTAAGTAGTGTCCAAGCTTAGGGACCGATGACCTAAGCAGTTTGGTCCCTTAAGATCTTTTTACAAATTTACAATCAACACAAAATCAGTTCTGAAGACTGGTGGCTCAAAGGCTAAATACTTGTATTCTTACCATTAGTCATTTGTCTCCTGATATATCACGCCTACCGTCTTATAACCATACAAATGGTTTCATACTTAACAGAAAATCTTTTATGAAACTATTAATGCCAATAAAATCTGTTGTCTGTGGTAAATGAGGCAAAACAAACAGCATTTAAGGCTGGTGGTATATACTTTTACCACTGACACATACAGGGCTAACCCCCCACAGAACTAACTAGCTACAGAATATGCGAAATAATATCAAACCTATATACAGGGTGTTACAAAAAGGTACGACCAAACTTTCAGGAAACATTCCTCACACACAAAGAAAGAAAATATGTTATGTGCACACGTGTCCCGAAACGCTTACTTTCCATGTTAGAGCTCATTTTATTACTTCTCTTCAAATCACATTAATCATGGAATGGAAACACACAGCAACAGAACGTACCAGCGTGACTTCAAACACTTTGTTACAGGAAATGTTCAAAATGTCCACCGTCAGCGAGGATACATGCATCCACCCTCCGTCGCATGGAATCCCTGATGCGCTGATGCAGCCCTGGAGAATGGCGTATTGTATCACAGCCGTCCACAATACGAGCACGAAGAGTCTCTGCATTTGGTACCGGGGTTGCGTAGACAAGTGCTTTCAAATGCCCCATAAATGAAAGTCAAGAGGGTTGAGGTCAGGAGAGCGTGGAGGCCATGGAATTGGTCCGCCTCTACCAATCCATCGGTCACCGAATCTGTTGTTGAGAAGCGTACGAACACTTCGACTGAAATGTGCAGGAGCTCCATCGTGCAAGAACAACATGTTGTGTCGTACTTGTAAAGGCACATGTTCTAGCAGCACAGGTAGAGTATCCCGTATGAAATCATGATAATGTGCTCCATTGAGCGTAGGTGGACGAAACTAAAATGACCTCTGATATGGGCATTAAGCGTTTCCGGACACATGTCCACATAACATCTTTTCTTTATTTGTGTGTGAGGAATGTTTTCAGAAAGTTTGGCTGTACCTTTTTGTAACACCCTGTGTAGAAGAAATTCTTACATAACGTTAATGCACTAAATCTAGACACTGATTAGTAAATACCATACATTCACAAACTGCGTATCATAATATAGTAATATTGTTACTATTCTGCATTTGTGCTTTGGTGTGTGTGTGTGTGTGTGTGTGTGTGTGTGTGTGTGTGTGTGTGTGCGCACGTGCGCACATACTTGTGTTGTCTGCGTAGAAATCTTTGGCAGCGTAAAATGAAGAAACCTGTTAATCGAGGTACACGAAGATCAATTAGTTGGACGGGAATCAAGCAGTAAATATATATTGGACGACAGCAATTCTTTGAGCAAAATAAGCGCTGAAGCTCTAAGCAATCGTGAGTAGCTCAGTTAAGCTGACAGTAAGTCAGTAAACTAGTAACGCAGTAACGTGAACGAACAGAGCTTTATATTCCTCTAATAAAACGGCAGAGTCGTTTATCATAGTTTTAACACTGGTGAAAATATACGACAATGGCAGCAACATTACAGTGAACACTGGTCTGCAAACGACCCATCTGCGGGTAATTGCGAATGTGTGGTCACGGCCCGCCACTGAAATATAGCCTCAGTTAATACAAATGTAATCGAAATATAAACTTATCGATTAGTTCAGATGTCACAAATGAAAGTTCACATGTCACAAGTGCGCTCCCTTAAAAGGAATTACGTACTATTTCAGTATATCACACGTTACAATGCTGTGTACCACCTCAAATTTGGATTCAACACTGCACTGGACTCTCTTCTCCCAGACATCACCGAATCATCTCGTAAAATCTGACTAGCGTGTGCTCCAGCGAACACTTTACTTTTGCGATGACTCCTCAAACGAAAAAGAAAACAGAGGATCGAGGTCAGTTACAGGGAAAGTTACAACCGCTATTCGACCTATCCATCTTAGACCGTACTTGCTCGTCAGACGTCGTCCTGTATCAGAGAAACTCCTGTTACGGGCCCTAGAAATCATGTAACGAAGTCCTCGGAGAACATCCTCAAGCAGCAGTCCTGGGACGTCCGTTCACAGAAATCGGGGGTACCGCCATCCAGCAAGTTTTCTTGATGGAATGCGTGGCCCAATAAGACGACAGCCTAGAACATGTTTAGTGAGTGACTGATCATCAAAATATAGGTTATCTTCGTGTACTGTGAAATTTAAAAGAAGAAAACTTATAAATATCACGACGTATGAATCTCAGTTTGTAAATAACATGTTAATTGTTGACAGTTGACTGAGGTCTACTGAATTAGCCAAAAAATCTCTCTCGAGCTAATTTTCCTATGAGATATTGAGCTCTGAGAAAATACGGGTACAGTGAGCTATGATCTATTTTCATTTGACCAATTGTAGCCGCGCGGGATTAGCCGAGCGGTCTGAGGCGCTGCAGTCATGGACTGTACGGTTGGTCCCGGTGGAGGTTCGAGTCCTCCCTCGGGCATGGGTGTGTGTGTGTTTGTCCTTAGGATAATTTACGTTAAGTAGTGTGTAAGCTTAGGGACTGATGACCTCAAAAGTTAAGTCCCATAAGATTTCACGCACATTTGGACATTTTTTTTTTTTTTTTTTTTTTTTTTTTAACGAGTCGTAAAGGTTTTCTTACTTTCTCTCTTGAAGATGGCTACTTCTCAGTTTCATGTTCCACGGATGATTTAGCACGATAAATGGTCATTTTTCGTTTTACATTCCCGTCGCAAATTAATTTGTTTGTGTGGCTACATGCTGAACATTTATAATTTTTTTTTTTTTTTAATATACAAATGTAAAGGAGTAATTTATATCGATCAACTTTTACACATTAAAATAACAGAAATTCTTCTACTGAATACGAGGAGTTGTCAGGGTGTAACTTTTTCAGTTTGTCTGCAATTTTTGCTTTGGTGCCTGTCAGACATTTTGTATCACCGGGTAAGTGATCAAGAAACTTTGTTGCATCGTTTTGCACCCCTTTTTGTGCTGAAAAGAGCCTTAACGTGGAATTTGAATGTCATTTTTCCTTCTGGTACTGCAACTATGTACATCGTTGTTCCTATTGAACTGTAGCGGATTGTTTACAACAAACTTTATGAGCGAATAAATATACTGTGAAGCAGTATTCAGAATAACCAACTCTTCAAACAGATGTCTACAAGATGATCGTGGGTCATCATCGCACGTTATTATTATAGCACCTTTTTGAGCAATGAAGACTTTCTTTCTTACGTATGAGTTACCCCTGAATATACGACATTATTGAATCAAAATGGGTACTATTCAGACACAAAACTTAGCCAAAAAGCGAAAACAAAATGACGATGACATACAAATGACACCGTGGAACACACCATTCGGACTTGCCAACACTGCCAGAAACCTAGGCGTGTTCCTAGACTAACATCTGCCCGAGATTTGCAATGATTCTAAGTGCAAATGTGGCTGAACTAAGTTGTTATACAATTTGCAAATTGGGGTTTTTCCAGATTAAATTCTCGTCAATGCGAACAGCTAAGAACTTTGAAGTTGCCATCCTATTTATTATTTCCTCAACATGTGTCACAGTTATCATTGGTGTAGTACTCCTAGATGTGCAGAACACAATATATTTGTCTTTTTTGACAATTCGCAGGAAACCAGATATTGACACTTTTAAGAAAGAAATAAGTATGCTTGGATGTATAGGTTTAGCGTCATTACTGTTTTAGTGACTACGAAGAGAAAGCGGGTAGAGGGTGCAGCACAGCTCTGATACCATCGAGAGGACCACAGATCCTGAAGTCTTAAAATGACATCATCGACGTCATAAAGTGTCACACGTCCTACCCCGTAAGCCAGTGCGAAAAAATATGGAATTTAATCCAGGGCGGTTGCGTAAATTGCGATCAACAACAATTTTTTCCTCCCCTCTGCAGCCACATAAAGGCGATGATGCTTTTGTCCACCACCAGGATTAGAAACTGCTACTACCGAGTAGAGCATCACCGAACAGCTCCAACTGTCATTACCACTCATTCTTACATATCCTTTAGCCTCCTTTTCAAATAACCATGAATTCTCTCAGAAACTCCTGGCTGGCACCAGAATTTCTCACTCAGACAGCGGCCGGCGGCGCCACACATACCGAACCGCCAAAGAAACTGGTATAGGCATGCCTGTTCAGATACAGCGCTGCGTTCAGCAACGCCTACGTAAGACCACAAGTGTGTGGCGCAGTTGTTAGATCGGTTATTGCTGCTACCGTGCCAGTTTATGAAGATCTAAGTTTAAATGTGGTGTTATAGTCGGCGCAAGAGCGATCGGACACAGTATCTCCGAGGTAGCGATCAAGTGGAGATTTTCCCGTACGAACACGCCACTAGTGTACCGTGAATATCAGCAACCCGGTAAAACATCAGATCTCCGACATGGCTGCGGCCGGGGAAAGATCCTGCAAGAACGGAACCAACGACGACTGAAATGAATCGTTCAACGTGATACAAGTGCAACCATTTCGCAAATTTCTGCACATTTCAATGCCGGGCTATCAACAAGAGTCAGCGTGCGAACCATTCTACGAAGCATCATAGATATGGGCTTTCCGAGCCGAAGGTCCACTCGTTTAGCCTTGATGACTGCTCGACACAAAGCTTTACGCCTCGCCTGGGCCAGTCACTTACCGACATTGGACTGTTGATGGCTGGAAACACGTTGCCTGGTCGGACGAGTCCCATTTCAGATTGTATCGAGCAGATGCACGTGTGCGGGTATGGAGAAAACCTCATGAATTCATAATCCCCGCATGTCAGCAGGGGACTATTCAAGCTGGTGGAGGCTCTGTAATGGTGTGGGGTGTGTGCATTTAGAGTGGTATGGAACCCCTGATACGTCTAGATACGACTCTGACAAGTGACACGTACGTGAGCATCCTGTTTGATCACCTGCACCCATTCATGTCCATTCTGCATTCCGACGGACTTGGGCAATTCCATCAGGACAATGCGACACCCCAAACGTCAAGAATTGCTACAGCGTGGCTCCAGGAACACTCTCCTGAGTTTAAACACTTCTGTTGGCCACCATACTCACCAGACATGAACATTATTGAACATCTCTGGGATCCCTTGCAACGAGCTGTTCAGAAGACATCCCCACCCTCTCGTAATCTTAAGCATTTATGGACAGCTCTGCAGGATTCATGGTGTTAGTTCCCTCCAGCACTACTTTAGACATTAGCCGAGTTCATACCACGTCGTGTTGCGGCACTTCTGAGTGCTCGCTAGGGTCCTACACCACATTAGGCAGGTGTACCAGTTTCTTTGGCTCTTCATGGTACGTGCAGTAAGCAGTGAACACGTGATAACAGGCCGGAGACAAGCCTTCCTCCAACTAGTCACGTGGCGTGATACCGTGGCCTTAAGAGTCGGATTAACTTCCATACGCAGTGACGACAGCTTAATATCGTATTCAGTGAAGATGCTTACAGCATTGTCACTGGCTGCCATCTAGATGACGACGTACACTGTGATCTTGGACTTTGGTGTTTGGCTGCAATTCTTTAAGTACTTGGGCTTTATTCACATACTTGCAGTATTTCACAGTGCTCATCTCTTCGTAACCACAACTAGCCGCAAATCAGAATTTACTATGTCCTCTAGTAAATACGGCAACGGCCTTGCCGTAGTGGATACACCGGTTCCCATCAGATTACCGAAGTTAAGCACTGTTGGGCGTGGCTGGCACTCGGATGGGTGACCCTACAGGCCGCCATGCGCTGTTGCCATTTTTCGGGGTGCACTCAGCCTCGTGAGGCCAACTGAGGAGCTACTCGACCGAATAGTAGCGGCTCCGGTCAAAGAAAACCATCATAACAACCGGGAGTGCGGTGTGCCGACCACACGCCCCTCCTATCCGCATCCTCAGTGAGGATGACACGGCGGTCGGGTGGTACCGATGGGCCACTTGTGGCCTGAAGACGGAGAGAGCTTCTTGTAAATACACCCTTAAGACAAAATTGAACTATACTCCAGGAAGAAATTATCTGAATGGGACGGAAATCTGTACATATGATGTACAAGTACAGACAAACAAAGAATTACAATTACAGAAAAAACAGACAATTTATTCAACAGAAAGAGCTTCACAAATTCAGCAAGTCAATAACGTGTTCGTCCACCTCTGGCCCTTACGCAAGAGGTAATCGGCTTGGCATTGGCTGATGTAGCACTTGGATGTCCTCTTGAGGGATATAGCACCAAATCCTATCCTACCGGCGCGTTAGATAGTCAAAGTCCAGAGTTGCTTGGAGGGTCCTGCCCCTAATACTCCAAACGTTCTGAATTGGGGAGAGATTCGTCGACCTTGGTGGACAAAGCAGGAATTGGCATGCACGAAGACCAGTAGTAGAAAATCCCGCCGGGTGTGGATGGGATTATCTTGCCGAATTTTTAAGACCAGGATGGTTTGCTACGAAGGGCAACAAAACGGGGCCTAGAATATCGTCGACGTACCGCTGTGGTGTATGGGTGCAGCGGTATAGCAGGAGACAAACAAAGAGGTCCTGCTATGAAAGAGAATGGGTTATTGGGCCGTATGGTGGGCTACAGTCGAGTTGGCATCCCACCGCTAGTTGGGGGGGTTCAGTTCGATAACACCCTCCAGAACACGGGAAGAGTCTCTACTGCTTAGCCGCGCGTGATTATCCGAGCGGTCTGCGGCGCTGCAGTCATAGACTGTGCGGCTGGTCCCGGCGGAGGCTCGAATCCTCCCTCGGGCATAGGCGTGTGTGTTTGTCCCTAGGATAATTTAGGTTAAGTAGTATGTAAGCTGAGGGACTGATGACCTTAGCTGTTGAGTCTCATAAGATTTCACACACATTTGAACATTTCTACTGCTTGTCTTCCTGCTTGCCAAACACTACCTTGGCTAGAAAGATCGCCCGGTCTCTCCCCAATTGAGAACGTTTGAGCACTACGGGCAGGGCTCTCCAAGGAACTCAGGATTTTGGAAATCTAACGCACCAGTTGGACAGAATTTGACGGGTTACCCCTCAGGAGGGCATCCAACAACTCTGTCAGCCAATGCCAATCCGAATAATTACTTGCATAAGGGTAAGAGACGGACCAACACATTATTGACTCGCTTAATCTGTGAAGCACTTTCCATTGAATAAATAGTCCAATTTTCCTGAAGTTGTGTTCGTTTATTTGTCTGTAAATGTGTCTCAAGGGTACAGATCTTCATCTCATTCGAACAATTTCTCCGTGGTGCGTCGTTTTTCCTTTTCCTTTCCCCTATTTTACTTAGAATATAGAATTTGTGAAATTGTTTTACGGATGATGTCACTGATATAATTAACAGTCCTTACGGCAGCGCCTCATTTCAATCGTCGTCCGATCGGCAAGATGTAAGGTATCGAGATAACTGACAATCAGTTGTAAAATCAAATTGCGTATGTCGACAGAGGAAAGGCAGCCAGCCCTAATGGGAGACGCTTTTTGCTAGTCTATTACTACCATTTTAGGCACCGAAAATTTCCTATGTACCAGTAAATATAGATTCCATAAACACCAATAGCACGAACCCCAACTTAAACTGCTCCTCTATGAAACCCAGAAGGCAGTAGAGACCGCCGCTCAGTTCGATGCCGCGTTCCTTGACTTCTGGAAGGCATTCGATATAGTTCCGCAGTAAAGCCTGATGGGTAGAGTGCAGGCGTATGGAATATGAGACGAGGTCTGAGATTCGACTGAAAAGTTCTTTGCAAGTTAAAAACAGCACGTCTTTCTTTAAACGTGAAGTACCTCCAGACGTGGCCTAAGATTGTTTCACAGACCATTACTATTTGCAATATAAATGAATGACCTTTTAAGTAACGTGAGTGTTCGCTATTTTCGCTCAAGCAGCGATATGTTGGAACAGCAGGAGAGGATCGACTCTTTAGCTAGGAATTTCCAGATGATGCTCAACATAAAAGAATGTAACACACATAAAAGGGCGGAAGTATCGATTATTGCTCGATTGCAGAATTGCGAAACGTTCCATTTAACATCTGGGATTATAGGTGAGTATAGAGAGATTTAAAATAGAGTGATCACATAAAAACAATCGCAGTTGAGGGATACTGCAGGCTGAAATTCGTTGGGGGTATCTTCAGTATGTGTAACCCATCCACCAAGTAGGTACCTTACAGAATAGTAGAGCGATACTTGAGAGTGTTCCTCAGTCTGAAACGCACCAGGTTGCTTTATGTGGGAAAGCAGAGTCTACCTTCTTGGCTGAGTAGTCACGGCGTCCGAAAGCTTTGCAGCGGGCCCTGGTTCGATTTCCGGTCGGATCGGAGATTTTCTCCGCTAGGGGACTGGGTGTTGTATTGTCATCATCATTTCATCACCGTCGACATGCAAATCGCCCGTTGTGACTTCAACTGACAAGACTTGCAACTTGACGATCGAACTTCTCCAGATGGATCAGTGCCTTAGATCTTTTTTTTGGGGTGGCGGGGGGGGGGGGGGGGGGGGGAGGCGCTATCCATCATTGAGAAGTTTAGTCAAATTTCCAAAAGCACACGTTCCCGGAAGAGTCAACCAATATATTGCTTCCTGCACGTACATCTCGCAAAAAAGACCATGGAGGTAAAGTTAGAGAGATTGGAGCTCACACGCAAACTGTGTTCTTTTCAGCGCAGTATTAGGGACTTGGAACAATGATAGACGAATTACCCGCCGCCAGGGTATCGAAGTAGCTGTAAATGTAGATCAAATCGAATTTCTTTGAGTGCACGAAAAATGAATTTTTACGCGATGTATTTTCGTCGCTCTTTGTTTGGGATTTGGCCGGTCTGGACACGAGCGCGGGACACCGTCTGCGGCTTCACGCAACAAGTACGGCCTCCTCCCCACAGCTACACTCTGCCTGGCCTCTGAAACCTAGTTACGACCACTGATGGGAAATATCTTTTTCATACCTCAAAGCAGTCACTGGTTGGTTATGCTGCGCGCAACTTTTTTCCCGTCTTTTTCGCGGACAGTAGCATGTGAAATATTGAAATTGGGGCGCGCGTGCTCGCGACATATATGGCGGTATTTCTGTGGCTCCGTAGGACGACCTTTTTTTTGCTTCATTTTTTTAGGCAGCAGTATTGTATCACAGGCAGAACGCTGCAGGCGACGTTTTTTTTTTTTTTTTTTTTTTTTTTTTTTTTTTTTTTTTTTTTTTTTTTTTTGTGTACCGTTAGCGCTTCCCGCACGGAAACAAACGCGTCCCGGACACAGCGCGTTTGTAGCGCACGGGTCGCGTAAGCGTCTTTATGTAGCCGGAGGTAGGACTACAGAATGGGTATCGTGCTCGCAAAACGTAACTCTGTATAATGTACCAGCCCTGGAATGCCCCCTGCGTGACAGTAGCTTATTTGAAACAGCAGCTAGGATGAAAACTAGCCAGATTTTACTTATTGCGCGTATAAAGTCCAATTCGAAAAACGCACGATTAAATTTGTGCGTGATTTGTGTGTGTGTACAGTACGTGAAATTAAGTGGCAGAGCTCAATCTCAGGCAGCAACAATATCTCTAATGACGCTGAGCATCGAATCCGGCTGAGTTTGAAACCCCTGCTCGTTCAAACGAGCAATGCTTGAGTGGAGAGCTAGCCTTTAGTCCCTTCCGCGATCCTTAAACGACCTCTTATTACAACACCCAAGTCAGGGACCAGAACCAACAATCAACTAGGGCATTTAAACGAGACACCAGTTACCGCTCTGCAAGGCTTAACATTATACGTGCTTCACAACTCACGTAGAAATGCGACATTGTTCAGCTTCATATACGCTGAAGTGCAACATTATTTGGAGACCAACAACTAAATGCAGAAAGTGAACCGCTTTAACGGAAGTGAGATATATCAGGCATTAGCTCCGCTACAATTCAAAATTCTTTTAAGGCTCCTGAACATCAATCGCGCGTAATAATCACTGACAACTAAAAAAAAAAAAAAAAAACGGAAAAACCACAAAAACACTAATACTAAGCAGACTTCATCTCTAGCTGAATGCCACAGTGAGTGCTGTATTTAAATTAAAAAATCAATGACCCCCATGTAAAATTAATCTGGAAACCCACTGCAGAACGAACCACTACTTAAACTTAGTAATAATGCAAGAACTATGAGCACGAACACCTAGCGACATGTTAGAAAAATTTGGTAAACTAATTCCACTCAATTTCTGAATGAGAAAAGTCATTCTATTACCACAGTCTAGCACGTACAGACGCAACACTCCTGTTTATTTTTGTTATACTTTGCAACAGCAGCGCTCCAAATGAACAGAAGGATACACTTCTGAATACGATATCGGATGAGTGAGAATAGTATAGTTACACTGATTTGTAACATAGTATTTACAATGGGGATCGTATGTAATGAAATAAAAATCGAAACTAACCAAAATCTGACACCACATATAGGAAGCATGAATTCGTACATTACAGGACACGTAACGCCAAAATCAAGAAAACTGTTTCCCGACACAGAAGAAAAAGATTCCGCTATCGTCATTACGTCTGAGGCATAAACGACACAGGACATGTACAGGACACGTAACCTCTTGTAAAGACACCAGATAACACGAAGTATTGGATTCCCTATAACTTAATATATGCATACTCTATCTACTGCAACATGCATAGAAATGGCCGGCCGCGGTGGCAGAGCTGTTCTAGGCGCATCAGTCCGTTGGAAAATCGAGAGAAGTGTAAGAATGAAAGAACCGCTAGACACTATACAAAACTGTTGCGTGCCAAGGCAAGTGGCCATCACAATAAGCAGAACAAGAGACATACCTGTACATGTTTCTCATTTATGAAATATGTTTTTATGTTATCTTGATTTCAGAGGTGTAAGCTGCTGTTATACACATGTTCGAAAGTGTTTCTTCTGGAATAGGTTGTAACTTACGCACTGAATCAGCGAGATTCGGTTGTTTTTACATTTATTTCCCGATCACTTACGTCTTTCGATAGTTTATTAACGCTAGGAACGCAAAAATATAATGGCTACTTCCTTACGTAGGGAAAGAAATAAAAACACACGTTAACCTTGCGGCTGCTTTCTCGACGCTAGGGGCTCTCGTGTCGTTCCAACTGCCAGACTGTAACAGTTTTCTCATCAATAAGTGTCGTGACTGTGTATGGTACGGCAATGCTGTTACTATTAACGAACACGCAACTTAAGTAAATGCAACCAAAGGCAAGCCCCTTACTTACACGGAAATCGAGCCCGCTCTTCATGGGTGTTACTAATACCGACGAACTTGCACACGTTAAGTAGCTCTGAGCACTATGGGACTTAACTTCTAAGGTCATCAGTCCCCTAGAACTTAGAACTACTTAAACCTAACTAACCTAAGGACGTCACACACATCCATGCCCGAGGCAGGATTCGCACCTGCGACCGTAGCGGCCGCGCGGTTCCAGACTGTAGCGCCTAGAACCGCTCGGCCACCCCGGCCGGCCGCACCCGGTAAAATGACAGTGGCATATTATCAGCATACCAGACGTTATTGGTGCCAGGCTAAGCGGCGATACACTTAAAGCCACATAAGTATTGAAAGAACAACTGAAAACCGATGTTGGCTGCGGCAGACTGCACACCAAACACCGTGGTCGGTGAATGTATGGTGCAGGGTTCTGGAGGAAAATTTATAGGCCACTATTTCATCGAAGTAAATCTTAATGGTGGGAACTACACCACATTCCTGCAAGAAACGTTAGGTCTGTTATTGGAAGAAACACCTTTAGGAACAAGGAACAGAATGCGGCATCAACACGATGGGTGTCCGGCACATTTTTCGCTGATGGCTAGTAATGAGTTGCTGAGACAATTCCCAAATCGTAGGACTGGACGCGGAGGAGATGTACCGTGGTCGGGTCGTTCGCCAGAATTGACGCCTCTGGAATTTTTCTTGTGGGGATTCGTAAAAGACATTGTTTATACAGACGTTCCAACTACACCTGGAGATATGCGAGAGAGAATTGTCAGAGCATGTGCTTCGATAAGTGCCAATGTGATAAAGAATAGCACTCAATCCATGATAAGAAGATTTTAGCACTGCATTGATACCAATGGTCGTCACTTCGAACACCTTCTGTAAATGGACGTTCATGCCACCTTTTTGACCTTCGTTGACCTTCAAAGACCTTACTATTACAAATCATTGGATTCGTCTCGATAGTCTCTATCAGGAAATAAGTACCAAATTATAGCACTATAGCATCCCACGTAAAAAAAAAAAAAAAAAAAAAAAAAAATCAATTGAAGCGACCCCACCTAGCACAAAAAAAACAACGTGTGCGTGTGTGTGTGTGTAAGGGGCGAGAGGGAGGGAGGGAGAGAGCGAGAGAGAGAGAGAGAGAGAGAGAGGGAGTTAATGGTAGATATTTCTCTTTCCTGCCACAAGGATTCACGCGATTTTCTTACAAACAACCAGCATTCAAAAGCGATTTCTGAATGATATATCCGCTGTATACTCTTTCCTTGTTTACTTAATGTACATGCTCTCCTACCTACTTCGTGCGGTTGTACTGAAGTGTTAATCGCTTGCATATCCAAGCATGTGGTGCTCTTCACGTCAGTTTGACCTTTGTTGGACGCAGCCTTCATACTGTTGCAGTTTTAATGGACAGCAGTGTAAATAGATAGTACTAATATTTTCTGATTCAACCAATAGTTAATAGTATAAGTTTTCTCAACACCCTTTCAATGCCGTAACGATATACTGTACAACAGCAAATAAATACTGACGTAATTTAATGCACCGTAGTGTCACCGTGTTACTACCACATGCACGGTAGTCTAAAATACTATGTGGTATTATTACAGAAATGATAATAACTGGTGTAAGATGTAATAATAACGTCCGGCATCCTTAGTGCTGTTACCATTCGTGTATTGGGAAACTATGTGTATTTTAGACTAGCATACGTACAGTAGTGCCACAAAGATTAAAATGTATTTTAAAAATATTACGTTTTTAAAACCAGATCGTGGGAGAATACCACGTCTACTCGTTTCAGTGAAACTGGATTTGCATACGTTTTCCTCTGCCTGCAGAAACTGGGGCACCAACGAGTTGGCAGGCTCCGTAACAGTTGCTTCCAAAAAGCATTACGTTACCTGCAACAAAAAAAGTTATTGCCATCAGGGAGAAATTAACAACACTATAATAAATCACTAATATGAAATGAATCACAAAACGCTCAGTTCTGGACTGTTACTCTGTTTTAGCATTATTCCACAAAAATTTAGTAAATGAAATGGGTATGAAGCGAGTTTAGTGAGTGGACATCGATAAGAGTTTGGATGGAAACTCAGAAAAAAAAAAGAAAAAAAAAAAGTTCAAATGTGTGTGAAATATTATGGGACTTAACTGCTAAGGTCATCAGTCCCTAAGCTTACACACTACTTAAACTAAATTATCCTAAGGACAAACACACACACCCATGCCCAAGGGAGAACTCGAAACTCCGCCGCTTACCGTTTCATTTCAGCAACTTTTACGTTATGTGAAATAACACGCACTGAAGGTGGAAGTGCTAAAACTTTCACGTTCACCCTGAGAAACAAAAAAAGACGGACCACGAAGAAATCATCCAAATGGGATCTACATGTACAAACAAATGATTACTATTTCAGAAAAAGTGGATGATTTATGCAAGAGGAAGAGCTAAACAAATTGAGCAAGTCAATAACGCGTTAGTCAATCTCTTGTTCTTATGCAAGCAGTTATTCGGCTTGGCATTGATTGATAGAGTTGTTGGAAGTCTTCCATATAGATATCTTGCCAAATTCTGTCCAGTTGGCGCGTTAGATCGTCAATATGCCGAGATCCTGTTCATAATGCTTCGAATGTTCCCAGTTGGGGATAGATCAGGCGACCTTGCAGGCCATTGTAGGGTTTGGCATTCACGAAGAAAAGCAGCAGAGACTCTAGTGATGTGCAGACGGACATTGTCTTCCTGAAATGTAATATCAGGATGGGTTGCCATGAAGGGCAACGAAAAGGATCGTAGAATGCCGTCAACGTACCGCTGTGCCGTAAGGCTGCCTCGGACGCCAACCAAAGGGGTTTGAAAGAAAGGAATGGCACCCCCCGCCATTACTCTTGGTTATCGGACCGTATGGTGTGTGAAAGTCAGTTTGGTATCCCACCGCTCTCCGGGGCATCTCCAGACACGTCTTGGCTGGTCACCAGGGCCTCCGTTCGTCACTGAAGACGATTTTACTCCAGTCGGATTTCTTGCACAAGGCCTTAGAGGCAGAAGACGTGGCTGGAGATGCCCCTGACAGCAGTGAAATGCCAACCCGACTGTCGCCCACCATATAGCCCGATAACCAGGAGTGGCGTACCATTCGTTTTCGTAGCAGGAGACATTTGGTTGACACCCCTGGCAGCCTTACAGCACATCGACCATATTGTACGCCCCGTTTTGTTGCCCTTCGTAGCAAGATGGCCTGGGCTTATATTTCAGCAAGTTAATGCCCGCCAGCACATACCAAGCATTTCTACTGTTTGTATTCGTGGTAGCGAAGCACTGCCTTGGTCAGCAAGGTCGCTGGATCCCTCCCTAGCTGAGAATTTCCCCATCCAGCTCGAGATCTTGATGATCTAATGCGCCAGTTGGACAGAGTGTTGTGCGAAGTACCTAAGGAGGACATTCAGAAACTCTGTTAATCAATGCCAAGACGAATAACCGCTTGCATGAGGGACAGAGGTGTAGCAAGGCATTATTAAAATGCCTCTGAGCACTATGGGACTTAACTTCTGAGTTCATCAGTCCCCTAGAACTTAGAACTACTTAAACCTAACTAACCTAAGGACATCACACACATCCATGCCCGAGGCAGGATTCGAACCTGTGACCGTAGCAGTCGCGCGGTTCCAGACTGTAGCGCCTAGAGCCACTAGGCCACTCCGGCCGGCCAAGGCATTATTGACTTCCTCAATTTGTGAAGCTCGTTTTCTTGAAGAAGTCGTCCTATTTTTCTTAAATTGCAAACATTTGTTTCCCTATGTACCGACTTCCGTCCCATTCGGATAATTCCTTCTTGGTACATCTCCTTTTATTTTTTTTCTTAGTGTGTATTTTCCATGATTTCCTTCAGATACAGGTCACAGTACGAAAAATAATACGACAACATCACAGGACCCCCTCCGGCCTGAACTACACGCTCCACATATTGAGAGTAGAGGCCTCGCTGGATCACCAGTGTACTCGATACTTTCCATTTTAAAGAGAAGAAAGGTAGCAACGCATTGAGTCACATTTCCCATTCAATTATCTACCGTTTAGAATCTGTGCTGTTGAAGATTTTCAGCTTTCCGTTTCACTGTGACAAACGCTCCTTTTCGGAATACTCGACTCCAAATGCTCACCGCATGCGGTTTCGTTGACAATGTCGGATTCGAAACCGATTGTCTTTCACAAGGCCTTACACTCATTTAGCCTGTTTCGCTCTTTCGACCACTGTTTATATGCCGCATTACATCACCGTAAGTGGTATACCATGTCTTGTAGACAAGTTGGACAGTCCGCGTTGATACATCAATAAATCGCGAAACTTCACACACAACCTCGTCAACTCAGAGCAGCACTCGCACCAAACATCCTCTATTACTCATAAATTCCAATTTCTATCTGCCGCTACAGTTTTTAACCTCTACCCTCTACAGTTCGCTCTTGGGCTAGTCCAAAGACGATAGTGCCTTTCTGTCGTTCTGTTCTGTCTCTATATAGACCCATCTTACTGTGCTGATTTCATACAACTGGCACACACACACACACACACACACGCACACACATACACACACACACATCACTTCGCTGAAATGGTCAGCGGTGGAGGGTCACATGAGCAGACCGTAACAGAACTACAGTATGTGATCCATATCGCTTCAAAGGGACCACTGTGCGCTTTGAACTGGATGACGAATATCTTTTCGTGTGAGCTTTCGCGTTTGGACAGAAAGGTATCGTATTAGTATGACAAGAAAAGTACCCATTAACCCATTATATGAATTGTGGTGTCTGGTCTTTCGGACATGTCCGTAAGGAGAGACACCACGCATTCATATAACTGATTTGCCTAGATGGACGATGGATCCACCTTCTTCACTGCAGATGCAAAGATGTCTCCGATCTCCTGCTGGAATCTCAGAGTAGGGAGCATGGAGGAAATGGATGGGGACTGTGGACAAGTGGCGCTCGGCCTGAATGTGGGTTAGCCGTGAGGCGCACCGAGATAGTCCTCGCAGTTGCGATAACTATATGTGTAGAGTGCACAGTGGTTAACGCACACGCCTAGTAAGTGGAAGATTCTGGGTTCGAATCCCCGTATGGCAAACATTTCTACTCGTCGCTACTGATTCCGCGTAATGTCCCGATGCAGCTGAGATCAGCAATCGGTTTCCTTACTTTTTATTTCTTCCCTTACCACCTTCAGTTAACATAAAATATCAGTTTTCATTGTAATGTTTGGTAGAATATTCGATAAAACATTGTTGCCGTTGTTGGTTGCTGTAGACGATGGCGTGAATACCAATGAAGGTTAGCCGGCCGGTGTGGCCGAGCGGTTCTAGGGGCCTCAGTCCGGAACCACGCGACCGCTACGGTCGCAGGTTACAAATCCTGTCTCGTGCATGGATGTGTGTGATGTCCTTAGGTTAGTTAGGTTTAAGTAGTTCTAACTTCTAGGGGACTGATGACCTCAGATGTTAAGTCCCATAGTGCTCAGAGCCATTTGAACCTTTTTTTTAACCAATGGAGGCTACTTTGAAGAGAAGTGGCAAAACAACAACTTGTGCAGACGATTTCTCCGTTTTCCTGCAAGTGCTGAGGTTTGCCGTTCAGCTGCCTGTTGGCTGCTGTCTCGACCGTGGCTGACATTGAAATACTTCTTCGATTGAAGCTTATCCGTTACGGATATTTTAGAACCCGTGACTGTTAACTGACTGTAAATACAGAAGACTGTAACCAGCAACTTCTTTAATAGCTTATTATTATCCCATGAACCGGTTTTCGAACCTTTTTAAGGTTCATCTTAAAATGTAACTTCCGGAAAACCATCTGAAAATTAACCTGAAAAGGTTCGAAAACCGTCTCATGGAATAATAAATAGCTATTTAAAAAAGTTACTGATTGCAGTCTTGTGTATTTACTTTCTCTACTAGCAGGGATTCAATTAATGGTTAATTAACACAGTTGGTAGAACAACAGAGGGAAGCTACATACAACATGCGTCTCTTCTGGTAATACGCACTGTATTGTTCCTCCAATAAATAACACATAAAGGATTGGCGAGGTAGCCTGATACACGAGTAGCAGTCCTATGCTTCTTCTGCAGGACAAGAATATAAAATAGAAACCATTCAGTAGAGTGAGAGGCACTGAATTAAAACTGACCCGCACCTGAACTATGAGAGAGTGCGGGGGAAAATACGGAAAACTTGGTGTACTATCATGAAAGGTAACGGAAGCTCGGACAGGGCACTTCAAACGATTGTTCCGGTATCATCTTAAATAGCACCCAGTCTACTGCGTACTGATTGATTTGTAGATTAACTACGAACACTACTGAATGTGGAACCTCGCGAACGGAACGACCCATGGCGGCAAATGTTGCACAAAGGATGCTCACCGATGCTAAGATCAGGGCTCGACCCGAACTCAACGACCTTTGTAACGACCGTTCAACGCGATCAACTAGTCACAGCTGAGCGATCGTGACATCTCTCGTCACTTTGTGGCCGAGGAACCCTAGACACAGTAAGCTTCCGCCGAAAAGTAGAGGGCCGTATGGCCAACCTCACCTGCGCTGCGGTAAGAAGCCACTGCCCAGAGGTTGGCACTACTGAGGACGCGGCAACTATCGTGTCCTTCTGCGGCTGGCGGCCGTGGCCCAAATTTGAAACTAACGGCTGGCTAACCTCTGCCAGTATTCACCTTGCGATATTGTAGAATTAAACAAATTAGGACCCCGAAAATTCGTCCAATCCTACGAGTCAATAGTCCACTGGTTAGGTACAAGTAGACGGTGATCTCAAACTGTCGGGGAAAATTAGCCCGAGACCGAATAACTAAAGATCAAATCATAACATGTAAGTTTTCACGGCCGGCGTCTTCAATAATTAAAACTTACGGGCTGAATTGCCGTGGTCCATTTATAAATCTTCTTCTACTTCCTTTGCAAAATGGAAGCTTACCCTCCTAGAATGTATGGGTTACCTAAGATACACAAGCCCAATGTCCCATTGAGACCGATAGTAAGTGCCATTGGGGCTCCTACTCAAGAGCTGGCTCGATATCTTGCTTCTTTGTTGCAACCGTATATAGGTAAAACTGACACTCATATTAAAAATTCCATGCATTTTATCGAAAAACGTAGGCAGATCACAGTTAGTCCAAATGACATCCTTGTCAGTTTCGGTGTAGTATCCCTGTTCACCATGGTCCCTGTTGACGAAGCTCTTTCTTACATAGCTGATATGTTTCCTACTGATATAATAGCTTTGTTTCGACATTGACTATCCTCGACTCTTTTTCAATATAACAACGAGTTTTATGAACGAATTGATGGGGTGGCCAGGGGTAGCCCTCTGAGCCCTGCTATTGCTAATCTATTTATGGAATTTTTCGAACAACAAGTGCTGCAGTCGACCAAAAAAAAATAAAAATAAAAAAAATAAAAACCTTTGAAATGGTATCGATACATGGATGACACCTTTGTGATATGGAATCATGCTGAAGAGGAATTGAGTGATTTTTTGGTGCACATAAATAGTTTCAATCCAAAGATACAATTCACCATGGAGAGAGAGAGAGTAATGGACAACTAAATTTTTTGGATGTATTGGTTATTAAACGGGCAGATGGGACTTTAGGGCACAAGGTATATAGGAAACACACACACACCGATCGTTACCTACATAAGGATTCGAATCATCATCCTAAGTAGAAGAGAGGAGTCATAAAAACTTTAGTGGATAGGGCTAATAACATCTGTGAGTAAATTTATGTGCAAGATGAATTAAGCTATTTGCGAACGGCTTTCAGGAGAAATGGGTACACTGACAACGAAATAGATCGAGCACTCCACCCTAGAAGAAAAGTGCTCGAAAATACACGATAACAACAACCGTGGTCTGGAAAAGTTTTTCTTCCTTTATTCATAACATTATGGACCGTATTGAGAAAGTTTTGGCCAAGTTTCAAGTGGAGACAATCTTTCGACCTACCAAGAAAATTAGTGAAAGTTTAAGATCGGTGAAAGACGCACGACACCCCTTAGCCACCCCAGGTGTGTATAAAATTCCGTGTAGCTGTGGCATGGCTTATATTGGAACAACTAAAAGGAGTGTTAATACCCGCCTAACGAAACACAAAAGGAACTGTAGATTGGGACAAATTGACAAATCAGCTGTAGCGGAAGACGATTTCAAAGACAGTGATCATGAAATACAATTTAGTGAGACAAACGTGATAGCTAGGACCTCACATTATTATACCCGCGTGTATAGAGAAGCTCTAGAGATCTACAGGCACAAATATAATTTTAATAAAAAAGAAGAAGGATTAAAACTAGAGAAGATATGGTGGTCGACTCTGTACCAAAAAAGTGACTATAGATTACCTATAAACGAGAGGCATGGCACTAGCCAGAGATCGTTTTAAATTCGAAAGCACGTGATGAGTGGTGGTGCTATCTAAGCGCTCTATATGAGCGGGACCTCCAGCGCCTAGCAGCCAGTCGCCGACTCACCTCAGAAGATGTTGCCCGCAGTAGATAACGAAACGTCACGAAGGAGAAGCAGTTTTACATATGGACCACGGAAATTCAGCCCGGAAGTTTTAATTAATGAACTAAAGGTCAGTTATGACAGCTGATGAGATAATTTCAATAACTCCAGATGCATATCAACCGAAAGGTAATTTTCTGAATAACCGGATTCTCATAGCGAAGGCATTGATTTAATTTAGTTTCGCACTCTCCCTTTGTCACTGAACTGGACAATGTTGCAGTAGAACCTGGTGGCAGGTGTTGCTGCCAGTGCATGAAAAATCTGCGCTCTACATCATACTGCAGCGAAGACTGACTTCTCCTTGCAAGACGGCTACTCGGAAAAAATAATCTTTGAAAGACTTAATAATTACTAACAAGTCAGTGGTACAAAATATGTATCGGAGATTTTCTTCTTCATTACGCCAACGCCAAATGTTTCACGTCTGCAGACAATAGGCTATCGTTAATTAACTACCTCGCTAACGACGTCAGCAGGGATTTTTCATTGGGTCTGCCCAAGTTAAGAAATACGCCCGTGTCTCGATTCCCCCCGTTGCCCGGACAACCGAATATTCGGGAAGGGCCTTAATTAAAAACTGGGGACACATCGGCCGAGCGCGGTGCTGAGACAGCGTATCCGCTCGGGGCGTTCGCTCTCTGCGGTCGCCAGAGACAGAGACAGAGGAAAATACGTTCGCGAAAGGGTTGTGAGGTATTCGCGCTCGCTGGAACGCGGCGCATCCCTGGGATATTTCTTGCAACCGCTACGTCACGCACGCCAATATTTTTAATTCACGAAAGCGACGTAAATAAAAAGCAATGGACTGCGACGCTCTTACTCAAAGCTTTTCAAAACGCCCTTCAAAGTTACGCAGTACGGACGCCACTGGTTCTGCTTTCTTGTACGCTTTCGCATGTATTCGTCTGCGGATTAGCGCAATTTAAAACTTCAGTTATTTGCAAAGGAAAAAAAAACGAATAGAAATATTTTACGAAATAATTTCAGGCATTTTCGTAGCAACGTGTCAACGAGACGTGTAAGTGATAAAATTTCTTACTGTTCCTTCATTTTTGGATGAATTATACAGGGTGGTCCACTGATCGTGACCGGGCCAAATATCTCACGAAGTAATCGTCAAACGAGAAAACTACAAAGAACGAAACTTGTCTAGCTTGAAGGGGGAAACCAGATGGCGCTATGGTTGGTCCGCTAGATGGCGCTGCCATAGGTCAAACGAAGATCAACTGCGTTTTTTCAAACAGGAAACCCCATTTTTTATTACATTTTCGTGTAGTATGCCAAGAAATATGAATGTTTTAGTTGGACCACTTTTTTCACTTTGTGACAGATGACGCTGTAATAGTCACAAACGTAAGGCTCACAATTTTAGACGAACAGTTGGTAACAGGTAGGTTTTTCAAATTAAAATACAGAACGTTTGAACATTTTATTTCGGTTGTTCCAGTGTGATACATGTACCTTTGTGAACTTATCATTTCTGAGAAGGCATGCTGTTACAGCGTGATTACCTATAGATACCACATTAATGCAATAAATGCTCTAAATGGTGTCCGTCAGCCTCAATGCATTTGGCAATATGTGTCACGACATTCCTTTCAACAGCGAGTAGTTCGCCTTCCGTAATGTTCGCATATGCGTTCACAATGCGCTGACGCAATTTGTCAGGCGTTGTCGGTGGATCACGATAGCAAATATCATTCAACTTTCCCCACAGAAAGAAATCCGTGGAAGTCACATCCGGTGAACGTGTGGGCCATGGTATGGTGCTTCGACGACCAATCAAATGGTTCAAATGGCTCTGAGCACTATGGGACTTAACTGCTGTGGTCATCAGTCCCCTAGAACTTAGAACTACTTAAACCTAACTAACCTAAGGACATCACACACATCCATGCCCGAGGCAGGATTCGAACCTGCGACCGTAGCAGTCGCACGGTGACGACCAATCCACCTGTCATGAAATATGGTATTCAATACCGCTTCAACCGGACGCGAGCTATGTGGCGGACATCCATCATGTTGGAAGTTCATCGCCATTCTGTCATACAGTGAAACATCTTCTAGTAACATCGGTAGAACATTACATAGGAAATCAGCAAACATTGCACCATTTAGATTGGCATCGATAAAATGGGGGCCAATTATCCTTTGTCCCATAATGCCGCACCATACATTAGCCCGCCAAGATCGCTGATGTTCCATTGTCGCAGCCATCGTGGATTTTCCGTTGCCCAATAGTGCATATTATGCCGGTTTACGTTACAGCTGTTGGTGAATGACGCTTCGTCGCTAAATAGAACGCGTGCAAAAAATCTGTCATCATCCCGTAATTTCTCTTATGCCCAGTGGCAGAACTGTACCCGTCGTTCAAAGTCGTCGCCATGCAATTGCTGGCGCATAGAAATATGGTACGGGTGCAATCGACGTTGATGTAGCATTCTCAGCACCGACGGTTTTGAGATTCCCGATTTTCGCGCAATTTGTCTGCTACTAATGTGCTGATTAGCTGCGACAGCAGCTAAAACATCTACTTTGGCATCATCATTTGTTGAAGGTCGTGGTTGACGTTTCACACGTGGCTGAACACTTCCTGTTTCCTCAAATAACGTAACTATCCGGTGAACGGTCCGGTCACTTGGATGATAACGTCCAGGATAGCGAACAGCATACATAGCACACGCCCGTTGGGCATTTTGATCACAATATCCATACATCAACACGATATCGACCTTTTCCGCAATTGGTAAACGGTCAATTTCAACACGCTTAATGTATCACGAAGGAAATATCGTCCGCACTATCGGAATGTTACGTGATACCTAGTACTTACACGTTTGTGACTATTACAGTGCAATCTATCACAAAGCGAAAAAACTGGTCCGACTAAAACTGTGGTGTCACCGCCAGACACCACACTTGCTAGGTGGTAGCCTTTAAATCGGCCGCGGTCGATTAGTATACGCCGGACCAGCGTGTCGCCACTGTCAGTGATTGCAGACCGAGCGCCGCCACACGGCAGGTCTAGAGAGAGACTTACTAGCACTCGCCCCAGTTGTACAGCCGACTTTGCTAGCGAAGCTACACTGGCAAATACGCTCTCATTTGCCGACACGGTAGTTAGCATAGCCTTCAGCTACGTCATTTGCTACGTCCTAGCAAGGCGCCAGTATCATTTAATATTTATCTATGGATGCCTGTACCGTCAGACCGATGTTCTCCAATTGTGGATTAAAGATAAGTATTCCAAGAGCTTCGTACTTTATTTATTACACTCAACTCCTTTAACTGTTCCAGACCTCACGCCAGTCTGCGTGAGCTTATAGCGTGCATTTCGGCCTCCTCTAGCTACACGGTGTTGGTCATAAATGCCAACACATTAAAAACATTCATATTTCTTTACGTACTACACGAATATGTAATAAAAAATGGGGGTTCCTATTTTAAAAAACGCACTTGCTATCCGTTTGACCTATGGCACCGCCATGTAGCGGGCCAACCATAGCACCATGTGGTTTCCCCCTTCAAGCTGGCCAAGTTTCGTTCTTTGTAGTTTTTTTCGTTTGACACTTATTTCGTGAGATATTTGCCCCGGTCACTATGAGTGCACCACCCTGTATACACCAAGAAATCTTGAATTCGAACATTAGGTTCTAGTTACAAACGTTACTTAGTGTCGCTAGCACGTACCCGTCTACAAAAACAAATTAAAGTGCAGTTTATACAGATATTTCATTCAAACTATGGCAGCCACCAGTTCTGTTAACTCAGTGAGTCAGGAGGAAAGGTGCATGTTTTCAGGGCCAATAGTAGTGGTCATTCTGAACAAAAAAATTAAAAAGAAAATATATCCTTTTTGTTTTTTGAGCGTATACGACATGCAGCTGTCTAATAGTCACTGGCGTTAGTCGCATGTGCTTCACCAGCACTCACATGCGAGTACGACCGGTGCGACGTCAGGCTAAGTATCGTTTCCTTTACTGACCATTTCAATGCGAACTTCACTTGCGCTCATCGGTCCAATTGCTTTAGATAACCTTCTTAATGGAATAAGATATCGTGAGTCCCTTCAAAACGTGATACCACAATACTTGGGGAATATTACTTTGGCAACACGAAGTCGTGTGCACTGGGAATACGACGGAGCTCACGCACATTCCGTACGGCCAGTGACACAGAAGATCACTAAAATGAATTCTGGGCGTTGAATCGATCACCGTGTAGTCATTCCTCGGCCACGGAGATCACCCGATATTACTCCACTATATTACAATTTGTGGAGTTGACGTAACAGAGAAGTCTACAAGCGCAGAGTGGACGCAAAGGAAGAAGCTCTAGCTCTTATTTTACAAGCGTGTGCTCAAGTAAAGCATCGTTCGAATGAGCTCAGATAAGAACCACAGCAGCTGTCTACGAGAGTTGTAAAATAAATTGCAGTTGATAATGGAATTGTTAAATATCGTTTGTATGTGCTCTGTTAAAGAAAACTATAAATCACAATGTTACCTACATTTTCTAGACTTCCGCAAAGCACTTGACACGGTTCCCCATCGCTAGCTCTTAACGCAGGTACGAGCGTATTGAATAAGTTCATAGATATGTCAGTGGCTCGAAGACTTCTTTAGTAGTAGAACCCAGTATGTTGTCTCTACGTTGTTTATACAGGGTTATTACAAATGATTGAAGCGGTTTCACAGCTCTACACTAACTTTATTATTTGAGATATTTTCACAATGCTTTGCACACACATACAAAAACTCAAAAAGCTTTTTTAGGCATTCACAAATGTTCGATATGTGCTCCTTTAGTGATTCGGCAGACATCAAGCCGATAATCAAGTTCCTCCCACATACGGCGCAGCATGTCCCCATCAATGAGTTCGAAAGCATCGTTGATGCGAGCTCGCAGTTCTGGCACGTTTCTTGGTAAAGGAGGTTTAAACACTGAATCTTTCACATAACCCCACAGAAAGAAATCGCATGGGGTTAAGTCGGGAGAGCGTGGAGGCCATGACATGAATTGCTGATCATGATCTCCACCACGACCGATCCATCGGTTTTCCAATCTCCTGTTTAAGAATTGCCGAACATCATGATGGAAGTGCGGTGGAGCACCATCCTGTTGAAAGATGAAGTCGGCGCTGTCGGTCTCCAGTTGTGGCATGAGCCAATTTTCCAGCATGTCCAGATACACGTGTCCTGTAACGTTTTTTTCGCAGAAGAAAAAGGGGCCGTAAACTTTAAACCGTGAGATTGCACAAAACTCGTTAACTTTTGGTGAATTGCGAATTTGCTGCACGAATGCGTGAGGATTCTCTACCGCCCAGATTCGCACATTGTGTCTGTTCACTTCACCATTAAGAAAAAAATGTTGCTTCATCACTGAAAACAAGTTTCGCACTGAACGCATCCTCTTCCACGAGCTGTTGCAACCGCGCCGAAAATTCAAAGCGTTTCACTTTGTCATCGGGTGTCAGGGCTTGTAGCAATTGTAAACGGTAAGGCTTCTGCTTTAGCCTTTTCCGTAAGATTTTCCAAACCATCGGCTGTGGTACGTTTAGCTCCATGCTTGCTTTATTCGTCGACTTCCGCGGGCTATGCGTGAAACTTGCCCGCACGCGTTCAACCGTTTCTTCGCTCGCTGCAGGCCGACCCGTTGATTTCCCCTTACAGAGGCATCCAGAAGCTTTAAACTGCGCATACCATCGCCGAATGGAGTTAGCAGTTGGTGGATCTTTGTTGAACTTCGTCCTGAAGTGTCGTTGCACTGTTATGACTGACTGATGTGAGTGCATTTCAAGCACGACATACGCTTTCTCGGCTCCTGTCGCCATTTTGTCTCACTGCGCTCTCGAGCGCTCTGGCGGCAGAAACCTGAAGTGCGACTTCAGCCAAACAAAACTTTATGAGTTTTTCTGCGTATTTGTAGTGTGTCGTGACCATATGTCAATGAATGGAGCTACAGTGAATTTATGAAATCGCTTCAATCATTTGTAATAGCCCTGTAAGAGACAAGGGTATCGTCAGGAGCGCCGCAGCGCATTGTGATAGGATCGCTGTTGTTCTCTGTGTACATAAATGATTTGGCAGACAGGGTGGGCAGCAATCTGCGGCTGTTAGCTGATGTCGCTGTGGTGTATAGCAAGGTGTCGAAGCTGAGTACTGTCGGGGGATACAGGATGACCTAGACAAAATTTCTAATTGCCGTCATGAATGGCAGCTGGCTCTAAATGTGGAAAATGTAAGTGATTGCGTATGAGCAGGAAAAACAAACCTGTGCTGTTCGGATACAGCAGTTCAAAGTGATGAGAAATGGGACGAGCATGTGATGACTTTGATACGGAAGACGAATGTCGACTTCGGTTTGTTGCGAGAATTTTAGGAGTGTGGTACATCTGTAAAGGGGGCTGCATATAGGCCGCTGATGCGACCTATTCTTGAACGCTGCTCGTGTCTTTGGGATCCGTAGCAGCTCGGATTGAAGAAGGGCATCAAGGCATTTTGGACACGGGCTGTTAGCTTTATTGCCGTAGGTCCGAACAGCACGTAAGTGTTACGGAAATGCTTTCGGAACTAAAATGAGAATTCCTGGAAGATACGATACGAGAAATTAGGGCTCATACTGAGGCATATAAACAGTCGTTCTTCCCTCGCTCTTTTTTGCGAGTGGAACAGGAAAGAGAATGACTAGTAGTGGTACAGGGTACCCTCTGATACGCACCGAATGGTGGCTTGCGGAGTATGTAAATAGATGTAGACCTATATTTGTCCTGTTCAGCACCGTTTTCATTAGGTTCCTCGGAACAGCACATATGTTCATACGACGTTTTTTTGTTGCCGCTTAAACATAGCGTTCTGTTACTGACTCCATTTAGTAAACTACCTTCTACAACTTCTGTAATTTAAATTTTTTGGTGAAGGCACTGTTTTTCTTTCAAGTAATCTTTAAAAGTTTACTTAATACTTATACCATTCCTCTGCACCAAGTATGATGTCAACTTCCTTCAGTTGTCTTCTACTTTTCCTTACAAACGACGATTACTCGTGCTTTAACGTACTTCAAGGAGTCCTTTTCTTCGTCAATTGGCGTATGTATTATGTTTGTTTGTGTGTTTGTGTGTGTGTATGTGTGTGTGTGTGTGTGTGTGTGTGTTTGTACTCCTTAAATTCATAGACACTGCTGGCGACTAAAACTGTAGCACCATGAAAATGACATTTAACAAAGTAATATCAAACTGGCACGAAACGGGAAACGTGCTTGGTTGTCTGATAGCATGTACCAGCATTTCAGCACAGTTGTAAGAAGTAGGTATGTATAAACTGTCTACATTCTGTGCATAAGAAAAAGTTATGCAACAGTTTACTCATGCCATTTCCAGCACTGTTTGGAATTACACAGTGAGTGGATCACGGCCTATCGAGATCGCAGCTTTATAGACCCACGATACAGCTACCTGTGCTGATCGGGATTCCACCACTGTGCTATGGCTGTAGTTTCAGTAGGACCGTACTGAATGTCATATAGTGCAGCAGTGTAGCCGGCCGCTGTGGCCGAGCGGTTCTAGGGGGCTTCAGTCCGGAACCTCGCTGCAGGTTCCAGTCCTGCCTCGGACATGGATGTATGTGATATCCTTAGGTTAGTTAGGTTTAAGTAGGTCTAAGTCTAGGGACTCATGACCCCAGATGTTAAGTCCCATAGTGCTCAGAGCCATTTGAACCATTTTGGAGTATTGTAGCTTACTGATATTGCCGGAGCAGGTGCCTCTATGATCACAAGGGCCATTGCGAGCGGCGCTTTGAAGACCGCTACCAATGAAGAAACTTCAGGACTCCTACCAATGAAGATCGACAGGACGGTGCTACAAGCGGTACCAGTCTTCTAGTTACAGATTACCCCCGTATTGCTAACTGGTGCCGAACGTTACACAGAACTGTTGATAGTCAGCTCTACTAGCAAAGATTCAGTGTACACTGACGAACCCCTTTGTCAGGCTACTAGTTATTGCTAGACACAGCTGCCACAAGTCGTCAACAGTGTAGAATTTCCTCATCCAAAATTTGAGTATAATGTATTAATTTAATGTGCAATTGTGGCAATTAATACTTTGCTTGCTTGCCCTGACTCCTATGCTGATACATTCCTTTATCCACCCACCTGTCATTAGTAATGCCAATCCGAGCGGTTTGAGGCGCCATGTCACGGATTGCGTAGACCCTCCCGGCGGAGGTTCGAGTCCTCCCTCAGGTATGGATGTTTGTGTCGTTCTTGGTATACGTTGGTTTAAGTTAGTTCAAGCAGTGTGTACGTCTAGGCACCGATGACCTCAACAGTTTGGTCCCTTTGGAATTCACACACATTTGAACATTTTTATCAATAATAATGAGGACATAATATTAGACTAGTCGGAACATAGCGGCTGCCGACTCCCATCGTAATATGTACTTTTGCGGAATCCTATCCGACTAGCGCCCGAAAGGTAGACATGTTTTTCACGCTGCCTTGGGCAATCACAAAGCCAATTCGCACATGGCCTTGTCTGCAGCAAGATCGACACAGACATGGTGAAGACGTCTACTCTGCTCCCATAGTGCTCAGAGCCATTTCGAACGTCTGCTCTTCCAGGTACTGCCAGTGCAATGAGCTTTATTGCAGCGTACAGTGGCACGACTTTAGTCTGCACTGATCGTGGAGAGTCGAGCGACAGCATTGGACACAGAAGTGGTTAGACAGTGTTTTTGCAGATAAATTCAGTTTTTGGACCCATAATTACATTACATCCATGTACGGAGGTTCAGAAGGGAGCAAACTCTGCCAGATAACCTTCATAGTCATCGTCGTCATCATCATCATCATCATCATCATCATCATCATAATCATCATATGAGTAATTTGAACCGCAGCTGTTACATTTGTGACACGTCAAGGCCAGCTGCTGTGACTTAACTTAGGGTCTCTGTCACGTTAGCTTTCAACAAGATAATGGAAGACTGTATGTTACCTAAGCTGTACTGCTCCATCTTGATACAGAGGATATTCGACTGTTGTCTGGCAACCAACTTCTTGTGGTTCATCAGCTACTGAAATCATATCCTCGTAGCTTGCCGTGAGGCAAACAAGCTTCAGGTCACAAGCCACTATGACCGATGACCTCTGGCGCAGAGCTGAAGCAGAAAGTAACGTGTACCCATATGTTCGTTCACGCTGTCTTGATGGACAGCAGAGTTGGATGCATTGTTGCTACCAGAGGTGGCAGACCTGCGTACTAAATTTTAATCACTATATGCCCCCGAATCAGGAAGGCATTTCATTAAGCATATTTGCTACTTTATACACACAGTAAATACAATTTCGTTCCTCCTATTCTTCCTTGTGTTTGCTCGTTGAAATTGCAGCAGTGTATTATGAACTAGGCGTACGGAGCAAATTATAGGACAACGAATACGAGGGGATTCAATAAATAATGCAACACATTTTTTCCCTGAAACCTGTTCGGTTTCTGCTTTTTTTTCAGGATTCCAGTACATCATATTATTCCCAACTGTTTTGGCTGCAAAATCGTATTTGTCAACATAATCTCCGTTCGATGTGACGGCCTTACGCCATCTTACTGCGAGGACATGTTTGCCCACATGGTACCATTAAAAAGGTCGACGTCGGAGCAAACGTGTTACTGCATGAGTAACCTTCCCATCATCCATGTACCGCTACCCGCGGAGTGCATCCTGCATTAAGTCAAAGAGATGGAGGTCTGATGGTGAGAGATCGGGGCTGCAGGGTGGACGGGGAAGAACAGTCCAGTGAAGTTTAGTGGGATCGTCTCGGCTGTGCAGACTTGTGTGAGGCCTTGCGTTGTGATGAAGAAGGAGAGCTTCGACTGCATTTTTGTGGCGACGAACACTCTGAAGCCTTCCCTTCAGTTCCCTGAGGGCAACATGACACACTTCATAATTGATCGTAGCACCATAAGGGAGGGCATCAGACATAATAATCCCTTCAGAGTCCTATAAGAAAGTCGGTATGACTTTACAGGCAGACAGGGCGGCTTTGAACTTCTGTTTCGGAGGAGAGGTGGTGGGGTGCCACTCCATTATTTGCAGTTTTGTTTGCGGTTCGAAGTGATGAACCCATATTTCATCGTCTGTGTCGACGTTCGAAAATAAAGTGTCGGGATCAGCCTCGTAACGGGCAAGCAATTCCGCACAGATGGTCCTTCGTTGCTCTTTATTGTCTTCTGTTAGGCGACGAGGAACGCAGTGGCCGTACACCTTTGAGTAAACCAAGTGATGAACAAAATTGCCAACACTGCCAACAGAGATGTGCAGTTGAGCTGTGAGACGCTCGATTGTGATCCGCTGGTCGCGTCGAATGAGAGTGTCCACACGTTCCAACACTGCAGAGTCACAGTTATGTGCCGCCGGCCAGTGTTCTGGAGATCGGTCATTGTTTGCGCGACGTCGTTGCGATGATGACAGTCGCCCCGTCCAACGACTCAGCGTGCTTTTTTGTTCGTTGCCAGGTGTCCGTAGACATTCTGCAAGCCACTATGAATATCTGCGATTTTCTAGTTTTGCTCTCTGTCTGCAACGCTTTCCGTTACAGACTCTGTTTGGAAGAGTGTGTATATCCCACAACAAATTCCGCGTTGCCACAACCGAAATTGGCCGAGAAAAGAAATGTGTTGCATAACTTATTGAACGCTCCTCGTGTAATGATAGTAAAATTAGGTAAGGAAAGCTTGCTGGAATCCATGAGGCACTTGTGTAAGCAACATACTGGAAAAAGAATCAGCCAAGTAGAAGGCCGTGATATTCGATACCTCGGGAGGGTGGCTTCGACACTGGAGAAGCCCAGAGTTTTTCTCGCTCGGTAACGGATCCCCCGGGGTTTCCCCAGTGGGGGAGGACTGGCGGACACCGGACACCTCCGGAGGCGGCGGGTGCCTCCCCCCCCGTCCCCGCCCCGCCCCGCCCCGCCCCCACGTTCGGTTTCCGATATGCGTGCGGGGGCCGCGGGCGCCTGGTCCCGGCCTGCTGTCCAGTGTTTCAACAGCGCGCCGTGCTGTATCAATAGGCGGACGGCCAATATCCGGCCAGCACCGGCGCTGTGTCAATATTAATCACGCGAATGGTCCACACCCGCTGAGCCACGGCTCTGCTCGCGGGGCACGCGCGACCGCCCCCGCCCCCGCCCCCGCCCCCGGCGCCGTCAGCTGGGGGCCCCGCGCCGCGGATAACGTCCTCCACTGTGGCCCACGGGCTGGAGTGTCAAGGGGCTAACGTCTTCGTCGATGCGGAACCCGTCCTGTCGGAGCATTCGTTCATCTATCGAAAGAGCCAAAGACACTGTCATGCACTTATCGAGGAATGATTATCCCACATTCTCAATGTCTACACAAGATCACGATATACTAACGTAGCAGCCTTAGATTTGTTTAGGGTATCTCGATCTAGTCCAGAGGGGTGCTTCATGTTCCCATACGGTCATTCGGATTTAGGTTTTCCATGATTTCCCTGAATTGCTTAAGTGAAATGCTGGGATGGTTCCTTTGAAACGTCACTGCGGAATTCCTTTCCGATCCTTCCTTAGGGGACATATGTAAAATTGGTCAAAAATGATTTTTTTGCCACCAAATAATTTTGAAGCATGTTAGACATATCGTCTCCTATTTTGAGAGCTTAATTCGTGCTACAAATGATGTCATAGGCATCTTGTTTCAACAAACGCGCAGTGCCACGCCCCCATTTGTACACTACTCTGTCCTGTTAGCACCAGAGAAGACATACGCGATTGCAGTATTTCTCGGCGTATTCCAATGATCAATTCTTCTCGGACTATCAGCCGAGTGGTGGCATCGTCTTGTCGCAACGTTTCGATGAGTTTCGTACCCACCATGTTCTGGCGAAGATGACGGGTACGAAATTCACCCAAATGTTGCGACAAGACGACGCCACCACTCGGCTGATAACCCGAGAAGAATTCATCATCAGAGAAGACATCTGCAGAGTACAGAAGGATGTGAGTCCATTTACGATGCGATTAATTGCGATTCATGAAAGAAATGTGCACATGGTTGGAACACAAAACACGAAAGGAAGCTGTAGTATCCCTAACTGGAAGAGACATCCAAAAACATTTTGCTCAATAAACATTGTTAAAATTTCCTCATATCACGTTTGTTTGATGATCAATGACGGTAACACTGCAAGGGTAGGATCGGATGCAGGTTACTTCACTGAAAACCTTTTGAAGAAGCTAGATGATATGCCTATTCCTAGTTATGAGTCGTCAGCGAAGGATACTACCAAAAGGACCAGACTAGAAGAAGAGAGCTATATGAAGACCAAAAAGGCCAACTGTATGTTTATAGTCAACATCGAGGCACTTTTTCCTGGCATAAATGATGATAAAACTTTTTCCTGCATTTCCCGCAACTTTCATTTTTCAGTGGTTAAGGAACATTTTCTGTTGAACCATTACGGATAAAAACATGAAATTTCCTACAGACTTTGTGAATATTGTAACACAACTTCCTGTGGTATGTAAATTTTCAAACTAAATTACTGTCGAATTTATTTAAATATATGAGAAAAAAAATTCTATTTATCATTCAGATAAATTTAAAGAATTTTTTCTGGTGTTCTAACACTGATATTGAAAAACTGGTACACAGATTTGTTTATCTAATTACTAAAAATAACCTACCACATTTTGAAAGTGATAAGTGCAGTAACCTTAGAGAAAATGTCCCTCATGTGATAGTATGTGTTCTGAAAGTCTCCGCCAAGTTCCTGATTAAATTATTTGACAAAAAGTTTGAAAAAAATGCTCAAAATTTGATTCTGTTATCTCCCAAACAGTAACAGTTACATTAGTTTATATCTACCAGTGTATTTTCTCGAAAGTACCCCTAAATCTCAGCTCATGCTGCTTCTCTGACGACCTCGTTGTCGACGGGACGTTAAACAATAATCTCTTTACTTTCTTCCTTTCTTTCTTTCTTTCTTTCGTTCTAGTCGATTAGTGAAGAACCCGATACACTCGTGCATTTTGTACCTGCAACTTGTCGCGTCAGAGTATGACAGTAACTTACAATTTTACATAGACAGTCGACGCATTTCCTCCATAAACTGACTATTTTGTTTGGTGACAGATACCTCATTATGTGAAATGTGGAAACAGTTCTGTAAAACTATGTTATCAGGTGCATTGGCAACGTAAGAGACTTAGTGGTAGGTCATTCTGTAGCCACCGACTTAGACGGATAGGCTATGTGTACGTTCCCACAACCGGCAGTGCCAATATACACGGAGCAAGCTGTGATCACATGGCAGCGAGCTTAAGATCCGCCCTCCTCGACCATCTTACATCACATGGTGTGATCCAGTGGCCCGCGGAGTGGGACAAAGATGCCTACACAGTGACAACAAGTCACTGTCGAAAGCACACTTTATGCTTACAACGTTCGTTCCGGGTGCCCTCTTGTTGGTGACCTGCTCTATGATATTGCACAATGTTTAGTTTTTGACTCTCCTTGAATTTCTCGCAGAAGAACGACGAACTTGGACTTTGTTCATGGACTTGCCGTATTTTACAGCGTTTATTCCTTCCGAATCCGAAGCCAACGTGATGTTTCTGCTGTGCGCCGAAACCGGTAAGGAACTTACACACAGTGTTTATGTTCGAATAGAGTGAATAGAAATATCATTTCAACGTCCGCGTAAAGCAACGTTCAGAGTTCGAGTCCTGGTCTGGTATACAACTGTAAGCTGCCAGTAAGTTTCAATACCTGATGTCATAATCAAATGCTCGTAACTACAGCCTTCCGAGCTGCGGATATTTTTCACTATTCTCCAACACTGAAAAAAACAAAAATCTGCGGAACTTATTGAAGCAGTGTTCTCAGAATGACGTACACTTGCGACCGGTGGCGGCCATTTTACCACGAGTTCACTGCACTTACATGTGGCACGTGACTTACTTCCAGCGAAAGTCTAGCTCACCGACGAAAATTTTATTATTGATAAATTTGTGAAGAGTAGACCGTTCAATCAGATTCATACTGTAAATATTTTTAATTTTCTGTTTGTAAGTGAAGAGTTATAAGATTTAAACTTATACGCCAATACTTGTAGTTCTAACAGTCAGAGCGCAGGGAAGTTCAGACGATGATGCCTTCTCGAGGCCACTTCAGTTAAATTTTAGCGAGTTACTGTTATCGCATTCAGGTATACTTAGCTGCCTAAAGAAGTTGGTTTGAATTTTCAACTTAGTTTCTTAGTATTTTACTATATCACTCTTTTTCATCTTCTCTCTTTTTCTTTCCGAAATCATCTGTGGAGTTATGCGACACTTGGGTTTTCTGTATCTTTTCTCGTTTGTTCGATTAGTACTTTCTTCCCTTTTCCGCAGCGTCCCACAGCTTGCTAAATTAAGGATTAAATAATGCTCTTTTGCGAGTCAGTTGGTTACTGGATTGTAACACAAACAGATAAGTCGAGGATAAGATGGTTGTTCAAAATGGCTCTGAGCACTATGGGACTCAACTGCTGTGGTCATCAGTCCCCTAGAACTTAGAACTACTTAAACCTAACTAACCTAAGGACATCACACACATCCACGCCCGAGGCAGGATTCGAACCTGCGACCGTAGCAGTCGCACGGTTCCGGACTGCGCGCCTAGAACCGCGAGGCCACCGCGGCCGGCTAAGATGGTTGTCACTCGGCTGTTCTACCTAGAATACAAAGAGGTAAGTGATGGTATTTCTTGTGTAAGAGCAGAGGATCAACCCTCCAAACAGAAGATATTCTTAAATGGAGGAAGTTCACCACACTTACTGACAGGCTATGATGATAATGTCATACCGTGAGGCACTGTCAGACCTTTGTCGACATTTAATTTAGTTAAATTTGTTCGATTTTTTCATCAAGAAAGTACTGAAAGGAGATCTATTTTAACTTTGAAAAACCATTCAATAGCCAAGATCGCACAAAATATTTTTCATTCAAGACAACCGGTTTCAAAAGTCTTCGCTACTATCTTCAGGTCTTAAACATCTTTTCGTAGTAAAACATGTTCATTTTACGTTGAACCTCATGCGCAAGATGTAAAGTGGATAAAACTCAGCACATTATAAACATCTGGGGTCAGCGCTAAAATATTTAAAAACACAAAGCAACTTGTCCAAGAGGCCATGTCCATATACATACTGCTCACAGTAACATGTAACAAGTGTCTATGAGCAAAAGGTATATGGAATAGACTTTTGGACAAGGTGCTTTGTGTTTTTAAATATTTTAGCAGTGACAGATGCTTATAATGTGCTGAGTTTTATCCGCTTGACATCATGTGCATGAGTTTCAGCGTAAAATGAACATGTTTTACTACAAAAGGATGTTTAAGATCTGGAGATAGTAGCGAAGAATGCTGAAAACCGTTGTCTTAAAGACAAAATACACTCCTGGAAATGGAAAAAAGAACACATTGACACCGGTGTGTCAGACCCACCATACTTGCTCCGGACACTGCGAGAGGGCTGTACAAGCAATGATCACACGCACGGCACAGCGGACACACCAGGGACCGCAGTGTTGGCCGTCGAATGGCGCTAGCTGCGCAGCATTTGTGCACCGCCGCCGTCAGTGTCAGCCAGTTTGCCGTGGCATACGGAGCTCCATCGCAGTCTTTAACACTGGTAGCATGCCGCGACAGCGTGGACGTGAACCGTCTGTGCAGTTGACGGACTTTGAGCGAGGGCGTATAGTGGGCATGCGGGAGGCCGGGTGGACGTACCGCCGAATTGCTCAACACGTGGGGCGTGAGGTCTCCACAGTACATCGATGTTGTCGCCAGTGGTCGGCGGAAGGTGCACGTGCCCGTCGACCTGGGACCGGACCGCAGCGACGGACGGATGCACGCCAAGACCGTAGGATCCTACGCAGTGCCGTAGGGGACCGCACCGCCACTTCCCAGCAAATTAGGGACACTGTTGCTCCTGGGGTATCGGCGAGGACCATTCGCAACCGTCTCCATGAAGCTGGGCTACGGTCCCGCACACCGTTAGGCCGTCTTCCGCTCACGCCCCAACATCGTGCAGCCCGCCTCCAGTGGTGTCGCGACAGGCGTGAATGGAGGGACGAATAGAGACGTGTCGTCTTCAGCGATGAGAGTCGCGTCTGCCTTGGTGCCAATGATGGTCGTATGCGTGTTTGGCGCCGTGCAGGTGAGCGCCACAATCAGGACTGCATACGACCGAGGCACACAGGGCCAACACCCGGCATCATGGTGTGGGGAGCGATCTCCTACACTGGCCGTACACCACTGGTGATCGTCGAGGGGACACTGAATAGTGCACGGTACATCCAAACCGTCATCGAACCCATCGTTCTACCATTCCTAGACCGGCAAGGGAACTTGCTGTTCCAACCGGACAATTCACGTCCGCATGTATCCCGTGCCACCCAACGTGCTCTAGAAGGTGTAAGTCAACTACCCTGGCCAGCAAGATTTCCGGATCTGTCCCCCATTGAGCATGTTTGGGACTGGATGAAGCGTCGTCTCACGCCGTCTGCACGTCCAGCACGAACGCTGGTCCAACTGAGGCGCCAGGTGGAAATGGCATGGCAAGCCGTTTCACAGTTCTGCATCCAGCATCTCTACGATCGTCTCCATGGGAGAATAGCAGCCTGCATTGCTGCGAAAGGTGGATATACACTGTACTAGTGCCGACATTGTGCATGCTCTGTTGCCTGTGTCTATGTGCCTGTGGTTCTGTCAGTGTGATCATGTGATGTATCTGACCCCAGGAATGTGTCAATAAAGTTTCCCCTACCTGGGACAATGAAATCACGCTGTTCTTATTTCAATTTCCAGGAGTGTATTTTATGCGATCTTGCATACTGAATGGTGTTTAACAAGTAAATTTGTTGTCAAATGTACACTGGAAGACGCTGTTCTGTAAGAAACACAGACAGCAACAGAACAATCAAAACATCCTGCTATGGCTATCCTACAACAATTATATTCACCTACGTTCTGCTTACATCACTTACTGTATGTACTGACAAACACATCCTCGGAATACTGAAATAGGTAAATAAGTGACACTTGGCTACCTACACATCTAAGCATGTGTAGTTCTCCGTGTGAACTACCACATTTCGATGGAACTTTTTACTCCTCCTCAACAGCAATCAGTCAATCGAATACGTCCTCCTCCTGCTACGATGGTAGCGAAGGGTCAGGTGCTGCCCAGCGGCTTTAGCAGCTCGGATACACACTACACTCAGCTGTACGATTTTGAATCGAGTCAGTCAGCGTCCCCCAAAGTCTCATGCCCTTCTTCTTGTTGCAGACACTGAATTGTTATATATACATATCTCTAAAAAGTAGTATTTTTATTTCTTTAACTTGTTGTTACTACAGATCGCTCATTGCGGTAACCGGAAGACTGACATCAGTCCCACGACGTCTCTTTGAGGAAAATACACTTCATCCAGTTGGAATGTGCTAAACTTCTGGTCGAGTAGACGGCTCCTAAGCAAATCCCTCCTTCTTCCAGCTGTCACAGTCGGCTTTGTGTGATCATGCAACAACCCGACGCTGTAGTTTTCTTGCAAACTATTGGCATCTTACAGACTTGTTAATAAGTTGATACAAATCATGATACAATTTGTGCGATCCAAGACTGGAAAAGTGTAGTTCAAAATGGTTCACATGGCTCTGAGCACTATGGGGCTTAACTTCTGAGGTCATCAGTCCCCTCGAACTTAGAACTACTTAAATCTAACTAACCTAAGGACATCACACACATCCATGCTCGAGGCAGGATTCGAACCTGTGACCGTAGCGGTCGCGCAGTTCCAGACTGTAGCGCCTCGAACCGCTCGGCCATTTCGGCCGGCGAAAAGTGTAGTAAAAGTATTTTCCTTACTGTGTTTCTCTTTGGTGGTGTACCTGGTACTTATTCCAGTTATGGCTTTTTTTTGATAGAACTTTACTAAGAGACCACTTTCCACAGCTTCGGCAAAGTAAACGAGCACATTTGAGTATTTGGGGGAACGAAATAATCGCTCCATGATCTAGAACGAGATACTCTGAATGCGAAAGTGTGAAGCTACCTAATGAAGACTGCTACCGGCAGGTCTTCCTGCTTTAATGCACATACCATTTACTTCATATCTAGAAACGCTGGAAAACTTTGTCATCCAATCACCTTCCTAATACAGTTTTACAACGGAATGGAGCGTCAAGGAAATGCAAACATAATGTCCTCCTTTCTTAGTCATTTCTTAAACACGTCTACTGTATGTGGAGAGATGGTGCTGGCATTCGCAAGTACCAGATCAGACGATTGGAAACGCCTTCCTGTCGGAGGTTCTCCTCTTCATAGTTTGGAAGTAAAAGAGAGGGACGTAACTACTGCAGTCTACATTCACTTTGCATTGCTATTTGTCGTCAAGCTGTGGTAACCCTCTATATTTTTTACCCTCTACGCTTCATTCCATTACGTCTTTGATGGCTCGAAATGTGTCCTATCAACCTGTTACATATTTTAGCAAAGTTACGCCATAGATGGATGTACCCATGGTCTAGGGGTAGCGCATAATCAAAGCGTCTTCGGTCCCGGGTTCGATACCCGCCACTGCCCAAATTTTGATAAAATAATCAGCATTGGCAGCCGAAGACTTCCGGCATAAGAAGTCAGCCTCATTCTGCCAACGGCCTTGTCAAAGAGGGCCGAGGAGTTGATAGAGGTTCAGAGCACGCTCTTGTCCTAGGGGTGGGAAATTGCCCCTAAAGGCGGAAGAATCAGCAAAGATCAACGACATGAGGTTGCAGAAGGCAATGGAAACCACTGCATTAAAGACACGTAACGTGTATCCACAGGACATGTGGCCTGTAATTGAAGAAGTGTCATGATGATCTCTCCACTGGCAAAAGATTCCGGAATAGTCCTCGATTCGGATCTCCGGGAGGGGACTGCCAAGGGGGAGGTTACCATGAGAAAAAGATTGAATAATCAACGATGGGATAACGTTCTACGAGTGGGAGCGTGGAATGTCAGGAGCTTGAACGTGGTATGGAAACTAGAAAATCTGAAAAGGGAAATGCAAAGGCTCAATCTAGATATAGTAGGGGTCAGTGAAGTGAAGTGGAAGGAAGACAAGGATTTCTGGTCAGATGAGTATAGGGTAATATCAACAGCAGCAGAAAATGGTATAACAGGTGAAGGATTCGTTATGAATAGGAAGGTAGGGCAGAGGGTGTGTTGCTGTGAACAGTTCAGTGACCGGGTTGTTCTAATCAGAATCGACAGCAGACCAACACCGACAACGATAGTTCAGGTATACATGCCGACGTCGCAAGCTGAAGATGAACAGATAGAGAAAGTCTATGAGGATATTGAAAGGGTAATGCAGTATGTAAAGGGGGACGAAAATCTAATAGTCATGGGCGACTGGAATGCAGTTGTAGGGGAAGGAGTAGAAGAACTGGTTACAGGAGAATATGGGCTTGGGACAAGGAATGAAAGAGGAGAAAGACTAATTGAGTTCTGTAACAAGTTTCAGCTAGTAATAGCGAACACCCTGTTCAAGAATCACAAGAGGAGGAGGTATACTTGGAAAAGGCCGGGAGATACGGGAAGATTTCAGTTAGATTACATCATAGTCAGACAGAGATTCCGAAATCAGATACTGGATTGCAAGGCGTACCCAGGAGCAGATATAGACTCAGAACACAATATAGTAGTGATGAAGAGTGGGCTGAAGTTCAAGACATTAGTCAGGAAGAATCAATACGCAAAGAAGTGGGATACGGAAGTACTAAGGAATAACGAAATACTTTTGAAGTTCTCTAACGCTATAGACACAGCAATAAGGAATAGCGCAGTAGGCAGTACAGTTGAAGAGGAATGGACATCTCTAAAAAGGGCCATCACAGAAGTTGGGAAGGAAAACATAGGTACAAAGAAGGTAGCTGCGAAGAAACCATGGGTAACAGAAGAAATACTTCAGTTGATCGACGAAAGGAGGAAGTACAAACATGTTCCGGGAAAATCAGGAATACAGAAATACATGTCGCTGAGGAATGAAATACATAGGAAGTGCAGGGAAGCTAAGACGAAATGGCTGCAGGAAAAATGAGAAGACATCGAAAAAGATATGATTGTCGGAAGGACAGACTCAGCACACAGGAAAGTCAAAACAACCTTTGGTGACATTAAAAGCAACGGTGGTAACATTAAGAGTGCAACGGGAATTCCACTGTTAAATGCAGAGGAGAGAGCAGATAGGTGGAAAGAATACATTGAAAGCCTCTATGAGGGTGATGATTTGTCTGATGTGATAGAAGAAGAAACTGGAGTCGATTTAGAAGAGACAGGGGATCCAGTATGAGAATCGGAATTTAAAAGAGCTTTGGAGGACTTTCGGTCAAATAAGGCAGAAGGGATAGATAACATTCCATCAGAATTTCTAAAATCATTGGGGGAAGTGGCAACAAAACGACTATTCACGTTGGTGTGTAGAATATATAAGTCTGGCGACATACCATCTGACTTTCGGAAAAGTATCATCCACACAATTCCGAAGACGGCAAGAGCTGACAAGTGCGAGAATTATCGCACAATCAGCTTAACAGCTCATGCATCGAAGCTGCTTACAAGAATAATATACAGAAGAATGGAAAAGAAAATTGAGAATGCGCTAGGTGACGATCAGTTTGGCTTTAGGAAAAGTAAAGGGACGAGCGAGGCAATTCTGACGTTACGGCTGACAATGGAAGCAAGGCTAAAGAAAAATCAAGACACTTTCATAGGATTTGTCGACCTGGAAAAAGCGTTCGACAATATAAAATGGTGCAAGCTGTTCGAGATTCTGAAAATAGTAGGGATAAGCTGTAGGGAGAGACGGGTCATATACAAAATGTACAACAACCAAGAGGGAATAATAAGAGTGGACGATCAGGAACGAAGTGCTCGTATTAAGAAGGGTGTAAGACAAGGCTGTAGCCTTTCGCCCCTACTCTTCAATCTGTACATCGAGGAGCAATGATGGAAATAAAAGAAAGGTTCAGGAGTGGAATTAGAATACAAGGTGAAAGGATATCAATGATACAATTCGCTGATGACATTGCTATCCTGAGTGAAAGTGAAGAAGAATTAAATGATCTGCTGAACGGAATGAACAGTCTAATGAGTACACAGTATGGTTTGAGAGTAAATCGGAGAAAGACGAAGGTAATGAGAATTAGTAGAAATGAGAACAGCGAGAAACTTAACATCGAGATTGATGGTCACGAAGTCAATGAAGTTAAGGAATTCTGCTACCTAGGCAGTAAAATAACCAACAGCTCATGCATCGAAGCTGCTTACAAGAATAATATACAGAAGAATGGAAAAGAAAATTGAGAATGCGCTAGGTGACGATCAGTTTGGCTTTAGGAAAAGTAAAGGGACGAGCGAGGCAATTCTGACGTTACGGCTGACAATGGAAGCAAGGCTAAAGAAAAATCAAGACACTTTCATAGGATTTGTCGACCTGGAAAAAGCGTTCGACAATATAAAATGGTGCAAGCTGTTCGAGATTCTGAAAATAGTAGGGATAAGCTGTAGGGAGAGACGGGTCATATACAAAATGTACAACAACCAAGAGGGAATAATAAGAGTGGACGATCAGGAACGAAGTGCTCGTATTAAGAAGGGTGTAAGACAAGGCTGTAGCCTTTCGCCCCTACTCTTCAATCTGTACATCGAGGAGCAATGATGGAAATAAAAGAAAGGTTCAGGAGTGGAATTAGAATACAAGGTGAAAGGATATCAATGATACAATTCGCTGATGACATTGCTATCCTGAGTGAAAGTGAAGAAGAATTAAATGATCTGCTGAACGGAATGAACAGTCTAATGAGTACACAGTATGGTTTGAGAGTAAATCGGAGAAAGACGAAGGTAATGAGAATTAGTAGAAATGAGAACAGCGAGAAACTTAACATCGAGATTGATGGTCACGAAGTCAATGAAGTTAAGGAATTCTGCTACCTAGGCAGTAAAATAACCAATGACGGACGAAGCAAGGAGGACATCAAAAGCAGACTCGCTATGGCAAAAAAGGCATTTCTGGCCAAGAGAAGTCTACTAATATCAAATACCGGCCTTCATTTGAGGAAGAAATTTCTGAGGATGTACGTCTGGAGTACAGCATTGTATGGTAGTGAAACATGGACTGTGGGAAAACCGGAACAGAAGAGAATCGAAGCATTTGAGGTGTGGTGCTATAGACGAATGTTGAAAATTAGGTGGACTGATAAGGTAAGGAATGAGGAGGTTCTATGCAGAATCGGAGAGGAAAGGAATATGTGGAAAACACTGATAAGGGGAAGGGACAGGATGATAGGACATCTGCTAATACCTGAGGGAATGACTTCCATTGTACTAGAGGGAGCTGTAGAGTGCAAAAACTGTAGAGGAAGACAGAGATTGGAATACGTCAAGCAAATAATTGAGGACGTAGGTTGCAAGTGCTACTCTGAGATGAAGAGGTTAGCAAAGGAACGGAATTCGTGGTGGGCCGCATCAAACCAGTCAGTAGACTGATGACCAAAGAAAAAAAAAACGCCATAAATTTCTTTTTCCCCATTAGCTTTCAGTACGTCCTCTCCTCGTTATTTATTCGATCTAGACATGTAATCTTCAGCATTCTGCTTCTATTCTGCTCTTGGTTTGTATATATGGCTATTCTCCAGGTAAATTATTTTAGAAATAAATTTCTTCCCCTTATATTCATAGTAGATGTTACTAAATTCCTCTTCTTCAGAAATGCTTTTCTTTTGTACTACATCCTCTCTGTCTATTATCAGTTATTTTGCTGCCCTAATAGCGAACTCATGAGCTATTACTAGCGCCTCATTTTCTAGTCTAATACTCTCAGCGTCACCTGATTTAATTTGACTAAATTCCATTACTCATATTTTAGTTTTGTTGATATTCTTCCTGTAATCAGCTTTCGAAGAACTGTCCATTCAAATCAACCGACCTTCCGAATCATTTACCGTCTCTGACACAACTAAAACGTCATTGGCAAACTGAAAGTTTATACTTATTCCCCCTGAACCTCAAACGCCTATCCAGATTTCGCCTTGATTTCCTCTACTGCTTGTTTAACGTGCAGATTAAATAATATTGGGGATAGTTACAACTCTGTCTCACAGTCGCTGGTTCCCTTTCATGTCCTTCGACTGTCGTAACTGCTGTCTGGTTTCTGTGAGAGTTGTATACAATCTTTCGCTCGCTGCTACCTTCACAATTATGTAGAGAATATTTTAGATTAAATTTTTGTAAGACTTGTCGAAGACTACAAATGCTGTAAACGCAACGTAATACTTGTCGAAGACTACAAATGCTGTAAACGCAACGTAATACTTGTCGAAGACTACAAATGCTGTAAACGCAACTTTGCTTCCTTCAAGTTACATTGGAAGATCAATGCTGTTATGGATGCTAATGTATTTCTCTGGAAACCAAACTGAGTACTTTCCCAGGTCGTCTTATCCTTCTGTAGATGAATCGTGTCAGTGTTTCGCAGCCATGACTTCCTAAGTTGATAGTAAGGTAAAGCTCCAACCAGTCAGCTCACAACTTTTTTGGTATTATGAGTGCGAGGCCCTTCTTGATCTCTAGGGCTTTATTTTGTTTTAAGCAACTTGAAAATGGTTACGTGACGTGGAAACAAGCATTTTAACAAATTCTACTGTGTAGTAAATTCTGAATCCCGATCAGTTTATGTAGCTCCATTTAATAATGGCAGATATTGCCAGTTTTAACTTGTCACTTGTAAGAGAGAAACTCTGCGTACCTTTACTACTTATGAATTCTGCGTGAAATGCAGGCACTTTGCAATGTACTTGATAGATGACATACTTCACTGAGCCACTTTCCCAGTTTGCAAGTTCCGCCCTGTAGCGGAACCACAGCGTTAGGCACGCGGCTGATGTTCAGTCAGTGGGACGTCTGGCTCAGTACGTCCGAAAAGAACTTTCTGTTTTACGCGGCAACCGAAGCAAGGCGGAAGCCGCGAGTGGAGTTCGCCTTCCTCCTCCCACAGCGAAGCTCTGCTGATGACAGGAAGCCGATTACAGACGGGGCTCTGCCGGCCATTTTGCTTTACACTTTGTGGCCTCCACGATCTCTCAAGCCCACCGTTGCAGATCCGATTGTTCTCCTCACAGACTCATTTGCAGATGGCAAAAGTCAAAAGAACTTCTCGAGTTCGCTGGATGTTATATACGTTGACAGACGTACATGGCAGCCTTCTTCGAAAGAGAGCAACTCTGCGTACCTTTACTACTTATGAAGTCTGCGTGAAATGCAGTCACTTGGCAATGCCCTTGATAGAGGACATACATGCCAATGAGAAATTTCATTCTACGAATCCTCGTAGTTGTTTGCACAGTTGCCACCAGTCCTGATGACGGCGGCGACGGTTCATGACAGGGACTCTGGAGGACTCGGGAAGCCTTGGTGAGAAATTCTGACCGATGATTGTTCAACAGTCGTCTTGCGATTGCTGAGAACTCGAGGAAGATTGCATGCACCAGAATTCAGTAATTACTATTTAACTACACTACTGGCCATTAAAATTGCTACACCAGGAAGATGGCGTGCTACAGACGCGAAATGTAACCGACAGGAAGAAGAGGCTGTCATATGCAAATGATTAGCTTTTCTGAGCATTCACACAAGGTTGGCGCCGGTGGCGACACCTACAACATGCTGACATGAGGAAAGTTTCCAACCGATTTCTCATACACAAACAGCAGTTGACCGGCTTTGCCTGGTGAAACGTTGTTGTGATGCCTCGTGTATGGAGGAGAAATGCGTACCATCACGTTTCCGACTTTGATGAAGATTGGATTGCAGCCTACGCGATTGCGATTTATCGTATCGCGACATTGCTGCCCGCGTTGGTCGAGATCCAACGACTGTTAGCAGAATATGGAATCGGTGGAGTCTGGAGGATAATACGGAACGCCGCGCTGGATCCCAACGGCCTCGTATCACTAGCAGTCGAGATGACAGGCATCATATCCGCATGGCTGTAACGGATCGTGCAGCCACGTCTCGATCACTGAGTCAACAGATGGGGACGTTTGCAAGACAACAACCATCTGCACGAAAAGTTCGACGACGTTTGCAGCAGCGTGGACTATGAATCCAGGTTCTATTTACAGCATTATGATGGTCGCATCCATGTTTGGCGACATCGCGGTGAACGCCAATTGGAAGCGTGTATTCGTCATCGCCATACTGGTGTATCACCCGGCGTGATGGTATGGGTTACAAGTCACGGTCACCTCTTGCTCGCATTGACGGCACTTTGAACAGTGGACGTTACATTTCAGATGTGTTACGACCCGTGGCTCTACCCTTCATTCGATCCCTGCGAAACCCTACATTTCAGCAGGATAATGCGCGACCGCGTGTTGCAGGTCCTGTACGGACCTTTCTCGATACAGAAAATGTTCGACTGCTGCCCTTGCCAGCACATTCTCCAGATCTCGCACCAATTGAGAACGTCTCGCCAATGGTGGCCGAGCAACTGGCTCGTCACAATACGCCAGTCACCACTCTTGATGAACTGTGGTATCGTGTTGAAGCTACATGGGCAGCTGTACCTGTGCATGCCACCCAAGTCCTGTTTGACTCAATGGCCAGGCTTATCATAGCCGTTATTACGGCCAGAGGCGTTTGTTCTGGGTACTGATTTCTCAGGATCTATGCACCCAAATTGCGTGAAAATGTAATCACATGTCAGTTCTAGCATAATATATTTCCCCAATGAATACCCGTTTATCATCCGCATTTCTTCCTGCTGTAGCAGTTTTAATGGCCAGTAGTGTATTATTATTTCCTTCTACTTCGTATGTGACTCTGGTATTGTTATTCGTTTTGACTGATGACATTGAATAGTGTGCAATTATGCAAACTATTGTAACGGTAACAATATGTGAAATGCATTATGTGAAAGGTTAGATTAGGGAATGATCATAGTTATAGGCTAGGGGGCGAAGACTATAGTTGTTTGCCTACCTAGTGCAGATATTTCTACACTCCTGGAAATGGAAAAAAGAACACATTGACACCGGTGTGTCAGACCCACCATACTTGCTCCGGACACTGCGAGAGGGCTGTACAAGCAATGATCACACGCACGGTACAGTGAACACACCAGGAACCGCGGTGTTGGCCGTCGAATGGCGCTAGCTGCGCAGCATTTGTGCACCGCCGCCGTCGGTGTCAGCCAGTTTGCCGTGGCATACGCAGCTCCATCGCAGTCTTTATCACTGGTAGCATGCCGCGACAGCGTGGACGTGAACCGTATGTGCAGTTGACGGACTTTGAGCGAGGGCGTATAGTGGGCATGCGGGAGGCCGGGTGGACGTACCGCCGAATTGCTCAACACGTGGGACGTGAGGTCTCCACAGTACATCGATGTTGTCGCCAGTGGTCGGCGGAAGGTGCACGTGCCCGTCGACCTGGGACCGGACCGCAGCAACGCACGGATGCACGCCAAGACCGTAGGATCCTACGCAGTGCCGTAGGGGACCGCACCGCCACTTCCCAGCAAATTAGGGACACTGTTGCTCCTGGGGTATCGGCGAGGACCATTCGCAACCGTCTCCATGAAGCTGGGCTACGGTCCCGCACACCGTTAGGCCGTCTTCCGCTCACGCCCCAACATCGTGCAGCCCGCCTCCAGTGGTGTCGCGACAGGCGTGAATGGAGGGACGAATGGAGACGTGTCGTCTTCAGCGATGAGAGTCGCGTCTGCCTTGGTGCCAATGATGGTCGTATGCGTGTTTGGCGCCGTGCAGGTGAGCGCCACAATCAGGACTGCATACGACCGAGGCACACAGGGCCAACACCCGGCATCATGGTGTGGGGAGCGATCTCCTACACTGGCCGTACACCACTGGTGATCGTCGAGGGGACACTGAATAGTGCACGGTACATCCAAACCGTCATCGAACCCATCGTTCTACCATTCCTAGACCGGCAAGGGAACTTGCTGTTCCAACAGGACAATGCACGTCCGCATGTATCCCGTGCCACCCAACGTGCTCTAGAAGGTGTAAGTCAACTACCCTGGCCAGCAAGGTCTCCGGATCTGTCCCCCATTTAGCATATTTGGGACTGGATGAAGCGTCGTCTCACGCGGTCTGCACGTCCAGCACGAACGCTGGTCCAACTGAGGCGCCAGGTGGAAATGGCATGGCAAGCCGTTCCACAGGACTGCATCCAGCATCTCTACGATCGTCTCCATGGGAGAATAGCAGCCTGCATTGCTGCAAAAGGTGGATATACACTATACTAGTGCCGACATTGTGCATGCTCTGTTGCCTGTGTCTATGTGCCTGCGGTTCTGTCAGTGTGATGTGATGTATCTGACCCCAGGAATGTGTCAATAAAGTTTCCCCTTCCTGGGACAATGAATTCACGGTGTTCTTATTTCAATTTCCAGGTGTGTATTTGACACCATTTCGGTGACTTGCGCCTCTTTGTGATTAACGTGAAATGAAGTGATTTGGGTAACAGAAACAGCTACTCTTGTAGTGAAGAAAATCTCCGACCAGACCGAGGGTCGAATTCCGTACCCTGCTGTCTATAGGCAGCGAAGCTACACCACAGTTCTGTACAACAGACAGTCATGCAAAGAATTGATGTAGCATATGCACAGGAATCGGAAAATAGGATAGAATGCTCCAAATTTTTCGCTGCACGCATCGATGAGTACTTGTAGCGAAACTGAGCTTCTGAAACAGTCAAGTTCAATTACTTTGCTCTTCGTATAATTGCTAAACTTGGAAACAAGCTTATCAACTTCCTGACACATTTTGTATATTTTTACTTAATAATGTCTTACGGAATAATTTTCTGCTCTAACTCGTCACTTAGAAAGAAGGTATTGACTACACGAGAGCGAGCAGTAAATGTTAAGGCACGTTTACACCTCTGCACCTTACAGCTAGTCGTCGTGCGTCTCTGTGCTTGCCGGAAAGCAAGCAGACACAAGTGTGTCCCCTTCTGTTGCGGGGAGACTACTGCCGCCCCGTGCGAATAATTCAGAGGCAAGCGCGACGTCGCACCGCTGTACGCGGCTCCTTGCCCCGTCGTGCGACGGCTGTACGCGCCTCGCGTTCACGGAAAGTTGCACCTTAATATGTGATTTTCACCCATAGACGTCATGTAGGTATCTCCTCAAGGAGCTGGGCATTTTAACTGTTCCGTTTTTGTTTTTTCACTAGTGAAATTCCTCGTAGATAGTCCGTCATAGTTCGAAAAGAGCTGCGATGTTCATACTTTCAACACTAAAGGGAAAAATGGTCTTTGTTACCTACTGTTAAAGCCACCAATGACTCAGCAGCAACAAAAATTTTTGGTCGTTTGCCCAATAATGTAAAATGTCTGACGGCTAGCAAATCCTGTTTTAAATCTAATTTAAAATCATTTCTACTGGACAAATCATTCTAGTCCAATGTCGAATTTCTGTTTAAATGGTTCAAATGGCTCTGGACACTATGGGGCTTAACTTCTGAGATCATCGGTTCCCTAGAACTTAGAACTACTTAAACCTAACTAACCTAAGGTTATCACACACATCCTTTCCCGAGGCAGGATTCAAACCTGCGACCGTCTGTTTAAAATACTGGCAGCCAGAGAAAATAATTATAGCTCCATGAGTAGGATAGAAAATTGTAATGTGTTCATTAATGTTAACACTAATGATGTATACATATCCTGTACGCATATTTCACATCAGTCAGACGAAAGAATCGTGCAAAAGATCAATGGAAAATATAACTAACTAACTAGCTAACTAACCAACCACTGGATCACAAACTGCATACACTATGTTAGAAGGTGCACTGGCAGTGTTGGCGACGTAGTATAACGTCAGTTGCGAAATCGAGTGGTAGCTCATGGTGTAGCCAGCGACTCAGTGGGCACGTCCGGTGCTCCTCCAACACGTCGCGCCACTTGGCGTGATTCCTGTGGTCTCCGGAGCTGGATTAGCCGGCCCGCAAAGTGAACACAAGCCCGTATCGTATTCAGTCCACCTGCTTACAACATTCGTGCGGCTGCCCTCTCTGACGACTTGTGACGCAAGTTTCATCCGTGTTTGGAGTTTGAATCTAGCTGGATTTTTCATAGCAGTTCGGAGGACCTGGGCATCGTTTACGGACTTGGAGTATTGTACAGTGTTCATTCTTTGGGTAATTGCAGCCAGCCAGAAGTCTGTGTTATGCGGAGAACTCTAAGTCTGTGCCGATTTTGTAAGAAGTGTTTTCGTTCACATCAATTGCACCGGTCCAACAGATCAAAGCAGAGTCTTTGGCGTTATAAGTGGAGATGGCTCAAAAATGGTTAAAATGGCTCTGGGCACTATGGGACTTAACATCTGAGGTCATCAGTCCCCTAGAACAACTACTTCAACCTAACCAACATCACACACATCCATGCCCGAGGCAGGATACGAACCTGCGACCGTAACAGTCGCGCGGTTCCGGACTGAAGCGCCTAGAACCGCTCGGCCACCGCGGCCGGCTAAGTGGAGATGTAATGAGTCTTTGCAGAAGTGGTGTGGTAGCCATCGAGAGGAGCAGTGGTGGAACGGCGAGAAATAATGTGTGTTCGAAAGAGAGAGACAGGGAGAGGGACAGGGACAGTGACAGAGACAGTGACAGTGGGAAGGTGGGGGGGGGGGGGGGGGTGAAGAGGACGCAGATTTGCGCAGGGGGATACTTTATCCATAGTAGGAAAGTATGGTGTTCACTAATCCTTGATGCTCATTTAGATTTTATCATCGCCGTCTGAACATCGAAGGTGGATAATAATCGTCCCCAAAAGATCATTGTTTTTAGCATCAAACGATGAACATATGTTGTTGTTGTTGTGGCCTTCAGTCCTGAGACTGGTTTGATGCAGCTCTCCATGCTACTCTATCCTGTGCAAGCTTCTTCATCTCCTAGTACTTACTGCAACCTACATCCTTCTGAATCTGCTTAGTGTATTCATCTCTTGGACTCCCTCTACGATTTTTACCCTCCACGCTGCCCTCCAATGCTAAATTTGTGATCCCCTGATGCCTCAGAACATGTCCTACCAACTGGTCCCTTCTTCTTGCCAAGTTGTACCACAAACTCCTCTTCTCCCCAAGTCTAGATGAACATGTACAACGGCGTAAAACTGAAACAAAGAATACATCTAATATCATATTTTTAATCAGTAAATACAGCAATAATTAACGCTGAATCTGCTGCCACTTTTTGTCTGCAGTCACTGGTGCCTTTTTATTACCTCTTGGTAGCTCCATTAATAAATCAGGGTTTAGACTGTTCATATAACTTACGGGAATGCAGCCGGGTGATGTCGTCGACAACCGTCGATATTTCGACAAGGCACATCCTGCCACTTTCAAGGCACAACTGCAGCAAGTAAGCCCTGTGCAAGCGAATTTAAGAGCTCGATTTTCAGAGAAACTCCGGAAAGATAACACACACACCGTAAACAGTGATGCCCTTCGCAAACCAAAGATGACCGACGTCAGAAGTTATCGACACAGAAATTCATAATCAACGGATAAGGTAGCATAAACTCTGTCATTCCGTTTTTTACTAAGGAAAGACCTGCAGTCCATGCAGTATTGAAACAGAAAACACCATAATGAATTTTTCAGTCTGCAGCGGAGTGTGCGCTGATTTCAAACTTCCTGGCAGATTAAAACTGTGTGTCAGACCGAGACTCGAGCTCGGAACCTTTGCCTTTCGTGGGCAAGTCCTCCACCAACTTTCTTTCTTCTTCTTTGTTTTTTTGCATTTTGTCCCTGGTTGTTCGTTGTATTTGGTCGTAGCGGACGTCACGTGACATCCATTGAAGTTCGTTGCTGATCCCTTCACTCGGTCTTTCTATTACAGAGAGCAGGAAGCTCTCTGACCGAACACGCTGAGTTACAGTATCTGCGCCAACTGAACTCCACAAACACGACTCACGACCCCCGTCGTCATAATTCTACTTATGCTAGTACCTCGTCTCCTACCTTTCCAAAAATTCACAGAAGTTTCCCTGCGAAACTTGCAGGACTAGCACTACTGCAAGAAACGACATTGTCGAGACATGGCTTAGCCACAGCCTGGGGGATGTTTCGAGAATGAAATTTTCACTCTGAAGCGGAGTGTGCGCTGGTTTGAAACTTCCTGGCAGATTAAAACTTCATAAAGAATATATGCGACAACAATTCTCGCATTCTGTATCACGTTTAAGTTTATACCTTTTTCTTACTAGCTCTCTTAGCAACATATTTTACAGTGTCCACGTACGCCACTGAATCTGCCAACACAAATTTACCATTGTACGAAACATACTTCAAGAGGTCACAAACACTGACATGCTTGAAAAATGTCGTATCTTGTATGGAGTTTTAACACGTTCACTCTTTACTACAAAGACACTCCCGCAGTCGAGGCAACTTAAGGAAATCTCTGACACCGAGAAGCGTCTTTGACTGCTTTCAACTGCGAAGCGCAAACGGCTGTAGGCGGAAACATTCGCCATCTGTGAACAGATGTTGCAATAGAGAAGTTTACAAAATCGCGTTTTAGTCACGGGGAACAACTGTGCCAGCGTACAGAAACTATCCCAGATATTACTCTACAAACACATTTCACTTTTTGTTTTCGTTTTAAATAGAGAGATGGCAAAATTAATACCCCAGCAATGCCGGGTTTCTCCGCATGTAAAGAGAATAAAGAAGGAACGGGGAAACGTAGCTAGAAGTGCTTCGCAAGGCTTTACCTCTCAATATAGGTGCAAACAAATTGTAAAAAAAATTATATTTAGATGTAGTTGACAAACAAATTGTCAGGGGCTGACACACAATTTGCACATGACACATATTCTTCATTTCACGGTCTCACTATTGTAATAGGCGACGTTATCCACTGCGGTACATTTTTACATTATTTGTTTTTTGTCAGATTTCCTTCTGGTAGCACATGGTAGGGCTAGTGTTGCTTTGGCTGATCCTTAGCCGGCCGATGTGGCCGAGCGGTTCTAGGCGCTACAGTCTGGAACCGCGCGACCGCTACGGTCGCAGGCCGAATCCTGCCTCGGGCATGGATGTGTGTGATGTCCTTAGGTTAGTTTGGTTTAAGTAGTTCAAAGTTCTAGGGGACTGACGACCTCAGAAGTTAAGTCCCATAGTGCTCAGAGCCATTTGAACAATTTTGCTGACCCTTTGTTTATACCTGTACACAGACTTCAGCTACCGCATTGTGTTCACTTATCACGTAGTGGTTGTACACAACGGAGCAACCACCATTACCACTGACCTTTCCCTTAAAGGGCTCCGGAACGCCCTATACTTGCAATGTTAAAATAACGCTTATAAATTACATCTTTCCTCACAAAGTATTTGAGGTAGGAAGTTGAACTTTTTACAGATTATTTATTGGAATATGGGCTACAACTGAACACAGGGATTTTACAAAATTTTAGTTAAGTTATTAAAGATGATTTTTTTTCAATTGTAATGAAAATTCACAACATTTTTTTGCAATTTTTTATTTATATATTCAAAAATATACAGTTTTTTGGAAAAAGGCTGTGTTAAATTATGCAGAAGGTACTGTGTAACATTTACTGAAAGTTTGAAACAAATATGTTTGGAAGATCCTTAGAAAACATGTAATTAGTATGAGAAAATAAAAGTTTTGGGAATCGAGCGACAAAGATTGGATTAACTTTTTAGTGCATTCCAGGTCTATAGGATGGATTATCTTCATCCTCTGCAACCTCTTCCTCCAGCTTCCTCTTGTTCCTCCTCCTGTTTACTCTTGCTTGTATTTCTAGACTCTTTACAGCCCTGTCTGCAGCCTGAAGGCGTTCCCTGTCTAAAGCAAGCAACGCTCGTCGTTGTGTTCGTAGATTTTGCTACCATTTTCTTCAGTTGCAGTTACTGCAACACTGTTCCAAAAGGTGGTCATGTATGAACACTTATCACATTTCAGTTGTATTTCACTAGCAAGTCCTACGTGCTTTATTATGGAGAGTTCCAGACCAACTTCACTACAATGAATACATCTTACACAGTTTGAAAAAATTCCTTTGAGAACCGACATATCAAATATTTCATTCACATCCGATTCGCCCATAAAACATTCATAGTTTTCACTCATTGAACCAAGCTTCTTCTGTGAAGTATTTTCTTTCCCACTTTGACTGCTATGGGCAGGTGTACTTGAGAGGTTAGGTTCACTCACTTGGTTATCGTCTTTATTGTTTACAGTAATAACACATACCTTTGGGTTTCCAACATTTCTCCTTTTCTTAAAAGCCTTCAGAGGATTTCTAATAACTTTACTTTTACTCATTATTATACTTCAACAAAACAGAGACTCAAGAAACAGAATTAATTACGAATGGTTTCGAGATAACGACAGAGAAAATAAACATGAAACAATCGACAATCACACCAGCGATATATATTGAACCATCACAGGTTAGCCACAACACATACTTTATCTCACATCACTAAAATGTACCTGATGAACACGGACGTTAATAATAACACCATTTGACAGCAGTTTAACAGCGCCACAGTGGGTCACGTCCATGTAGAACACATTTCAAAAAAAAATTTAAAAATAGTTGTAGTCTTCGGAATTGAATAAATTATACATCTATTAAAAGGTAACAGTCTGCAGATTCAGAAAACGCAAAAATGTAAAAATTGAACTTTTCATGATTCTGAGCCTTTCCGGAGCCCCTTAATGAACTTCCTGGGCTAGTATTGGCCAAATTATTTTGAAGCCCTCTAATCACACTAAGAACATCCAAAAATATGAACGTACAAATGTTTATCACAAGACAGAATGGTGTTAAAAAAAATGGCTCTGACCACGATGGGACTCAACTTCTGAGGTCATTAGTCCCCTAGAACTTAGAACTAGTTAAACCTGACTAACCTAAGGACATCACAAACATCCATGCCCAAGGCAGGATTCGAACCTGCGACCGGAGCGGTCTTGCGGTTCCTGACTGCAGCGCCTTTAACCGCACGGCCACTTCGGCCGGCTAGAATGGTGTTAAGTAGTGTACGATAAATATTCAGTTCTTGATGAAAGATTCGGGTATGGACGCATTATCCTATTCGGGAGGACGACGATTCAAACCCGAGTCCAGCCATTCTGATTTAGGTTTTCCGTGATTGCCCTAAATAGCTTGCGGAAAATGCCGGGATCGTCCTTTCAAAGGGAACGGGCAGTTTCCTACTCCATACTTCCCTAATCCGAGCTTGTGCTCTATCTCTAATGACCTCGTTGTCAGCGGGACGTTAAACATTATTCTCCTCCTCCTCCCTCTGTTAGTGCGTCAACCTTGCGTGTGAGAGGTTCGCATGATGACCAATGTAAATTTGTTTAATTATGGTAGTAATTCCGTAATTATGGTGTATTTTAGTACATGAACAGACAACTGAGTATCGAATGTTGAGCGAATGACACCGGTAGCTCCAGTAGAGCATAAATAGATGCATTGTATGAGCAGTTACCTCCAAGGCGGGTTCATAGCCTCTACAAAGTTATTAAATGGAGTTATTGTGGCTGAACTGGTTGTACTAATTGTACAGATGTCTACACTGCATCAACTATCTGGTGATTTCCGTCTCACCGGACATAGTGGCGCGGAGATAAGACGTCGATTCGCATTGCGGAGGATGGCGGATCAACACTCCCGGGCACGCCAATTTAGATTTTCAGTGTCCAAATGTTCAAGTGTTTGTGACTGCCTAAAGGACCAAACTGCTGAGGTCATCGGTCCCTACTCAAACTAGCTTAAACTAACTTACGCTAAGAACAACACACACACCCATGCCTGAGGGAGGACTCAAACCTCCGGCGGGAGGGGCCACGCAATCCGCGACATGGCGCCTCAAACCGCACCGCCATTCCGCTGGGCGGTTTTCAGTGGATTCTGTAAATCACTCAAGGTGAATGCTAGTGCGGTCACAATGAAAAGGGTGGGGCCAATTTTCTTCTCCGTCCTGACCTAAACAGCAAGTTTAGATTTTTCTTATCACTCTTGACTGAGAGAAGTTGCGCCATCACCCTGTTAACTTCAAAGTAGCACCTGCACACACTGTCCTGAATTACTTGTTCGATATATTCCGACCCCTCTATCTCCTCTCTGTAGTTTGTACCCACCGCAGCGACCACAGAAGTTTTTTCCTGATGTCTTAACACGTTCACTAAAGTGCCAAAGAAACTGATATTTGCGCGCGTATAAGTACAGAGATATGTAAACAGGCAGAGTACGCCGATGCGGTCGGGGACGCCTATATACGACAAGTGTCTGATGTACTTATTAGATCGGTTTATGCTGCTACAACAACAGGTTATCAAGATTTAAGTGGCTTTATAGCCGGCGCACGAGCGATGGGACACAGCATTTCCGAGGTAGCGATGAAGTGGGAATTTTCCCGTAAGACCATTTCACGAGTGTACGGTGAATATCAGGAATCCAGTGAAACATCGAATCTCCGACATCGCTGCGGCCGGAAAAAGATGTTGCAAGGACGGGACCAATGACGACTGAAGAGAATCGTTCAACGTTACAAAAGTGCAATCCTTCGGTAAATTTCAGTGCTGGGCCATCAACAAGTGTCAGCGTGCGAACTATTCAACAAAATATCATCAATCTGTGCTTCCGAAGCCGAAGACCACTCCTGTACCGTTGATGACTGCACGACACAAAGCTTTATTTCACGCTGGGCGCGTCAGCACTGACACTACACTGTTGATGACTGGAAACATGCTGCCTGGTCTCGTTTCAAATTTTATCGAGCGGATGGACGTGTACGGGCATGGAAACAACCTCATTAATCAATGGACCCTGCATATCAGCAGGGCCTGTTCAAGCTGGCAGAGGCTCTATAATGGTTTGGGGCGTGTGCCGTTGGATTGACATGGGACTCCTGATACGTCTAGATACGGTTTTCAGTGGATTCTGTAGGTCACACAAGGTGAATGCTAGTGTTGTCACGATGAAAAGAGTGGGGCCGATTTTCTTCTCCGTCCTGACCTAAGCAGCAAATATTTCCATTACGCCAACGGGTAATCTTGTAGCCACGAACAGACCAGACTTCAGCGACGGTGTCAGTGTTGAAACAGGGATTGGTGATCATGATGTTGTCATTACTACTATGGTTCCGAAAGTTAAAATGTCGGTCAAGAAGCCTAGCAGAGCATTCTTACTAGAAAGATCAGATAAGCAATTGTTAGCATCCCACTTAGTAAATGAGTCGACTTCATTTACTTCCGGTACGATGGACGTGGAAGAATTATGGGCAAATTTTAAACACATTGTAAACCACGCATTGGAGAAATATGTACCGAAAAAGTGGGTTACGAACGGAAAAGACCTACCGTGGTTTAACAACTCTGTTCGGAGAATGCTCAGGAAGCAAAGACAGTTGCACTCGCGGTACAATAAAGATAGGGAGAATGAGGACAGGCAAAAGTTAGTAGAGATTCGTGCTGCTGTAAAAAGAGCGATGCGCGAAGCATTCAACTAATACCACCGTCATACCTTAGCAAAAGATCTTGCTGAAAACCCAAGGAAATTCTGGTCTTACGTAAAATCGGTAAGCGGGTCGAAGGCTTCCATCCAGGCACTCACTGATCAGTCTGGCCTGGCAACGGAAGACAGCAAATCGAAAGCTGAAATTTAAAATTTAGCATTTGAGAAAACTTTCACGCAGGAGGATCGTACAAACATGCCGCCGGTTAAGTCTCTTACAGATTCCCGTATGGAGGACATAGTTACAGACATCCCTGGAGTTGTGAAGCAGCTGAATGGGTTGACAATAAATAAATCGCCAGGTCCTGATGGGATTCCAATTCGGTTTTACAGAGAGTACTCCACTGCACTGGCTCCTTACTTAGCTTGCATTTATCGCGAATCTCTTGCCCAACGTAAAGCCCGAGCGACTGGAAAAAAGCGCAGGTGACGCCTGTATATATGAAGGGTAGAAGGACTGATCCTCAAAATTACAGACCAATATCCTTAACATCGGTTTGTTGCAGGATTCTCTAACATATTCTCAGTGCCGGCTGGAGTGGCCGAGCGGTTCTAGGCGCTACAGTCTGGAACCGCGCGACCGCTACGGTCGCAGGTTCGAATCCTGCCTCGGGCATGGATGTGTGTGATGTCCTTAGGTTAGTTAGGTTTAAGTAGTTCAAAGTTCTAGGAGACTGATGACCTCAGAAGTTAAGTCCCATAGTGCTCAGAGCCATTTGAGCCATATTCACACTCCGAATATAATGAATTTCCTTGTGACAGAGAAGTTGCTGTCCATGCATCAGCACGGCTTTTGAAAGCATCGCTCCTGCGAAACGCAACTCGCCCTTTTTTCACACATCTTGCAAACCAAGGATGAAGGGTATCAGACGGATGCCATATACCTTGACTCGGTGCCCCACTTCAGACTCCTAACTAAGGTATGAGCATATGGGATTGGTTCCCAAATATGTGACTGGATCGAAGACTTCCTAAGTAATAGAACCCAGTACGCTGCCCTCGATGGTGAGTGTTCATCGGAGGTGATGGTATCATCTGGTGTGCCCCAGGGAAGTCTGGTAAATCCGCTGTTGTTTTCTATGTACATAAATGATATTTTGGATAGGGTGGATAGCAATGTGCTGATGACGCTGTGGTGTACGGGAAGGTGTCGTCGTTGGGTGACTGTAGGAGGATACAAGATGACTTGGACAGGATTTGTGATTGGTGTAAAGAATGGCAGCTAACTCTAAATATAGATAAATGTAAATTAATGCAGATGAATAGGAAAAAGAATCCCGTAATGTTTGAATACTCCATTAGTAGTGTAGCGCTTGACATAGTCGATTAAATATTTGGGCGTAACATTGGAGAGTAGAGATGGGTCGAAATCGTTCATTCCAGTGAACTACTTCATTCATTTCACTCTTTGCCGTGAAGCGTTCAAATGAAGTAGTTCATTCGTGAAGTACGGAAGCCTGTCGAAGTTGCCCAGTTCGCCGCTCAGCCGCTGCTACGCTCGCTTCGCCTCGCTCGTACAATGAAGCCTCGTAATACTTCATAATTTTACCAACAGATAGCCGAACTATGCAGAAACGTGCACGCAACGTTTTACGCTCTTACAGCGTCTGAGTTAACTTAAATAGAGCACGGTCGAAGGGGACAAAGGAAAGATAAACAGAGAAGCCTGTCACATATAAAGAAGGTATTACATTTAATCTTACTCGAAATTTTCTCATGAAGCGTCCAAAAAAGTCTTTATCTGACAAATGAAATATTATTTGTTGTATTCATGAACTGAAAAATAGGGCTACCAACGAAATGCAGTCCAATTTTATGTTTGTTGTAAAATTTAATCCAAAATAGAATGAGTATGTTTACCACTGTCACAGTCTATATACCTACGTTAAGCAATTATTCAGAAGTTTTCCTGTAGATTTTATTTTTGTTGAGAATAATAACCCTCCAGATTCAAAACGTAAACTGTCACCTGTAGTCATTGGTACGATTTCAGGTAAAATCCCTCTTTCAGTGTTATTAACAAATCTTTTACTTTCATGTTGGCTGTGCGTGCTCACACAGCCAGCCCCTTCGTTTGTATCTTTAATATTCATTTGTCTGCAAGCGCTGCCAACGGTAGGCTACCCGTAGACGCGAAGTAGAACTGCACAAATAGTCACAAGTAATGTCAGTACTGCACGTAGCAGCTGACGCTGCCTTCCCCTCGCCCCTCGTAAACCTATCGTTCTCCACAAACCCCGCGCGATTCGTCGACAGGCAGCAGAGGGAGGACCGAAGTGAAGGGAGGATGAGTGACGTAGCGCCGATGTAGAGGGAGAGGGGAAGAGAGTGAGTGAACTAGAAAAAAGTGTGGAGTGTGCTATCTGTGAAGAGTTTGAAGTACCAGTTCATTGAAATTGAGTGGTTAGTTCACACTTCACGGAAGTGAAGCGTTCATTTGAACGACTCATTCACGAGCTCCCCATCACTATTGGAGAGCGATATGAAGTGGGACAAGCGTGTAATGGCAGTTGTGGGCAAGGCGGATAGTCGTCTTCGGTTCATTGGTAGAATTTTGGGAAGCTGAGGTTCATCTGTAAAGGAGACCGCTTATAGAACACTAATACGACCTATTCTTGAGTACTGCTCGAGCGTTTGGGATCCCTATCAGGTCGGATTGAGGGAGGACATAGAAGCAAGTCAGGGGAGGGCTGCTAGATTTGTTACTGGTAGGTTTGATCATCACGCGAGTGTTACGGAAATGCTTCAGGAACTCCGGTGGGAGACTCTAGGGGAAAGGAGGCGTTCTTTCCGTGAATCGCTACTGAGAAAATGTAGAGAACCAGCATTTGAGGCTGACAATTTTACTGCCGCCAACTTACATTTCGCAGAAAGACCACAAAGATAAGATAATAGAGATTAGGGCCCGTACAGAGGCATATTGGCAGTCATTTTTCCCTCGTTCTGTTTGGGAGTGGAGCAGGGAGAGAAGATGCTAGTTGTGGTACGAGGTACCCTCCGCCACGCACCGTATGGTGGATTGCGGAGTATGTATGTAGATGTATATGTAGACTCTGGCAGGTGACACGTACGTAAACACCCTGTCTGATCACCAGCAACCATTCATGTCCATCGTGCATTCCGACGGACTTTGGCAAGTCCAGCAGGACAACGCGACACCTGACACGTCTATAATTGTTACAGAGTGGCTCCACGGACACTCTTATGAGTTTAAGCACTTCCGCTGGCCACCAAACTCACCGGACATGAACATTATTGAGCATATCTGGGTGCCTTGCAACGTGCTGTTCAGAAGAGATCTCTACCTCCTCGCACTCTTACGGATTTATTGGCAGCCCTGCAGGATTCATTGTGTCAATTCCCTCCAACACTACTTCAGACATTAATCGAGTGCATACCACGTCGCACAGCGGCACTTCTGCGTGCTCGAAGAGAGCCTAACGATATTAGGCAGGTGTACCAGTGTCTTTGGCTCTTCAGTGTATATCGTACCGTGCCGCCCTTCTTGTCAGTGTTTTGCACAGGTTACTGTTCTCGCCGATTCTGCGGATAAGCTCCATATTAGGTACTTTTGAATACATTGTGGGAGTGAACAGTGATCAATGTGTTACAAATATTTACAATCAAAAACAGTCTTGATCACAATTTATTTATTACGGTGACAGGTTTCGACCCACTACTGTGTACATCTGCAGACCAATGAGTAAGAACTTCCTTCTGGTGGTAAATCGCTATTTGCCACCAGAAGGAGATTCTTACTCATTGGTCTGAAGATGACCACAGTAGTGGTCGAAACCGGTCACCGTAATAAATAAATTGTGATCAAGACTGTTTTTGATAGTAAATATACATATTAGGTGTCTTATTTCTTTCCGATTTTCAGATTTTTCTGTAGCTCCAGACCAAAAAAGTATCTATTCTCTTCTTTTGCGGTTTTCAGCACGGTCTATAAATACTTTCCATACCGTGTTGTGTGAAAAGTGTTCATTATCAGGTATCTGTGTGGTGTCACCGCCAGACACCACACTTGCTAGGTGGTAGCCTTTAAATCGGCAGCGGTCCGCTAGTATACGTCGGATCCGCGTGTCGCCACTATCAGTGATTGCAGACCGAGCGCCGCCACACGGCAGGTCTAGAGAGACTTCCTAGCACTCACCCCAGTTGTACAGCCGACTTTGCTAGCGATGGTTCGCTGACAAATTACGCTCTCATTTGCCGAGACGATAGTTAGCATAGCCTTCAGCTACGTCATTTGCTACGACCTAGCAAGGCGCCATTATCATTTGCTATTTATCTTGTGATGCATGTACCATCAGACCGATGTTCACCAATTATGGATTAAAGTTAAGTATTCCAGCAGCTACGTACTTTTCTTGCTAGTATAACTCCTTTAACTGTTCCAGACCTCACGCCAGCCTGCGTGAGCTTAAACGCGTGCCTTTCGGCTACCCGTCACTGTGGATTGGCTGTCTTGCCAGTCCACAACAATCTCTTCATCAAATTAAGTCATATGTGTGATACTAGTAGACATCTTTCCTTTAAGAACCCACTCCATGCCTGTGATAGTCTGCTTCATCTCAAAATTTCAAACTGTCTTACCCACACGGTTTAGTGATTATAACTACCTTACATATTTCGATTTTACATAGTTTTTGAAATGGTAAATGGAAAATATATTCACAGTATCAATAGAGAACAAATGGTTACATTGAATCCACAATAAAACTGAAACGTCTATGGAGAAGGCTTATCACTTATAAAAGCCTTCATATGCAGTCAGAAATTATTTTATATCATTCGCATCAGCAGCTGTTGCAAGGCGCGATGTTAGGAAGAATTCCGCTAAAAGCTGGTAAAATTGTTGTTTACTGAAACACAAGTTGTTTCGTGGTGTAAAGTCACATTATTAGGTGCAATCTACATGGAAAAGAGCAATGGACCGTGTCACTACTTTGTAGGTATTATGAGTGATAAAGGAATGTCCAAATTATACTCACAGCTGTAAGAGGTCAAAGGCATACTTAGCGCTCCAAGTCATTTTGTCTACATGGACACCTTCCCTTCCACTAGCCAGCCAATCTCTCTTTCAGTCGCCGGCCGGAGTGGCCGAGCGGTTCTAGGCGTTACAGTCTGAAACCTCGGGCATGGCTGTGTGTGATGTCCTTAGGTTAGTTAGGTTTAAGTAGTTCTAAGTTCTAGGGGACAGATGACCTCAGAAGTTAAGTCCCATAGTACTCAGAGCCATTTGAACCATTTACCTTTTAGCCGTTAGTGTGATCCGCTTCTGCACTGCCCAACGCCGGGTTACCCAGCCGTCGCACTGATAAGACACAACCACCTGATACATTACACACACTTTTTTCTTTTTAAAGCACGCAGATTTTAAAACGTAGCTCTGTAACTGCAAGTTCCACGTACCAGCAGTTTGTTCTAAATGGATGGAGCACGTCTTTGGTATGTTTCGTTAGTTATTGTATTGACAATATTCAATGAAAAATAAATGTTGACTAGGAGCGATGGGTATACCTAAGACCTTTTAACATTGTGAGTATAATTTAGACATTTCCTTAATAATTTTAATATTCACAAAGTGATGACATTGTAAATTGTTTTTTACCACGTAGGTTACATCTGATGACGCGGCTTTAGGCCGCGAAACTGGGTGTGTCAACAAATAACAATTTTAGCAGCTGTTAACGAAATTCTTCCAAACGTCATGCTTTCATATTGAAAACACTGCATAGACTGAACCTATGAGTTCGTAGAATATAGTCATCTGTTATGAGCAATAGAGAATTGCAGTCTGATTCGTGATAATGCGTGTCGTGTTAAACGAAGTCGAATAAAAGAGGGCGCTATGGTGCCAATAGTCTGACATTTACATATTGTGATTTTACAGATATGTGTAATGAATTATATAAAGATTAAACATCAAATGATTTAAAAAACCAGTGACCTTTCATCTTACATTTGTTCAAACATATAAGTGTGCTGTTAAAGACGTATGTGCAAATATAAGAGGAAGATAGACGGCATTACTTATGAAAAATAATTTCAGCGTGTACGTATGATTCACATTAACAGTTATTCTTTAACACATCCTCCACCTACATTAATTTAAAATATACAACGAATAATAAAATAAGTGATGCTACATTACACTCTTAATGCGACTAACCCAGGACGTAAAAGCCTAGTCTTTTGAAAAGCTTTGCAGCAGCGCTCATAAAAAAAATAAATAAATAAATAAATAAAAAAGTAGCTTACCCGTGTTATGACAGTTACTGTGGGATACAGTCCATTAACGAGTAGTATTTAAAATGCATTAAATACAGTAATTTATCAGTCAATACTCCCCATGACAAGCCGGCCGCTGACAAGCGGTTCGAGGTGCTTCAGTCCAGAACCATGCTGCTGCTACGGTCGTAGGTTTGAATCCTGCCTCGGGCACGGATGTGATATCCTTAGTTTAGTTAGGTTTAACTAGTTCTAAGTCTAGGGGGCTGATGACCTCAGATGTTGAGTCCCATAGCGCTCAGAGCCATTTGAACCATCCCCATGACATACGCATTCTACACCAATGGCTGTATGCATGAATGAACGTAGATGTTTACATGCATGCTATAAGGACCATGTGCAGATTTAAATAACGCAAGGGTAATCGGTGGCAAGTGAAATAGTTTATTCCAAGGGAGAGCGGCGGAGATGGAGAAGGGTGAAGGATGGAAGAAAGTAGTGGGGGTCAGGGGAAGGGGTAGATAGGAGATATGAAGGAGAAATATTACACTATTATTCCTGGGAGGCAATGAAAATTGTCGATGGAGGTGGGACGGAGATGGGGGGAGGGAGTGGGGGGGAGTTAAAAAGAATGATGTAGATATTAAAAGAAGCGTAGTTTTGTGAATTAAATAAAAAATTTTTTAAAATTTCAGTGCAATTAAAATAGTGCTTACGTCTCATAGCGCTAGTATTAATGGTATAATAAAAATCGTAACTGCCATTATAAAATTTAAAGGAAGCTATAAAACTAAAGTCTGGCTTTCTAATGTCATTCAGTGTGTTTAAAATATAACATATATAACACTTTTTCCTTTATCGCTTTAAAGTAAAGGCTGTACTACAAGTAACAGTCATCATGTTCACAGTTTCTATGAATGTACTGCTGTTATACAAGATGAAACTGGCTGTACCCAAATAACTGTTACGTAAAGTAAATAAAATGAAGGAAAACTGTTTTAAGCAATAAGAAGATGGGATCGCCATATGGTTGACTGCTTGAATCAAGTGCAAACAAAGGATCACATATATGAAGCGATAAAATAATAATGCCATTTTACGCTGTTCGTACAACATTTAATGCATTGAATATAAGATCCCGGTGATATATCGTTAGTGGTCTATATACCACAGTAACTTTTCATTGCACAGCTGTACTATAATTATATTTTCACAAGCAATGCCACAAAGCTTTGCCAAAAGATTTTGCTATTATATCCATGGTCAGTCGTATGAACAGTGTAAATTGACATTAATCACTCTGTATTTCAATCCTAGTGTTCAACTTTTGTTTCATTTGCGTCGTTATTTATCGGATGTGTAGACTGATCGATAAGGGTGAAAGACTGCATCCCTGCCTTTCACCCTTTTTGATCAAAGCAGTTAGTTCTTGGTGCTGCATTCTTGTTTTTACCTCTTGGTTCTTGTGCATATCAGTTTTTTCCCTATAATTTACACATGTTTGCTTGAAAATTTCGAAGATATTGCATTATTCCACTTTGTCGATTACTTTTCGTAGATCGACAAATCCTATGAACACGTCTTGATTTTTATTAAGTCTTGCATCAGTTATGTTTATGTCTTTAAAAATATACAAGCTGTCTAACATATTTTCAGCTTAAAATTGCAGTAAACAGTTCCCATGGGTACTCAATATTTGTAGGCATACTTTGACGGTTAAACTGCCTAAAAATTGACGAATGCAGCACCCAACAGTTTTACGCAACGCGAGACCGTTTATTATTGTAAACTGCGGACATCCGCATAAAAATACCGTGCTGCTGAAATTGGTCCATTCTGCTTGGGAAGCCATTAAAATCTCACGGCTCCAGAATTGGAAACAGCCGTGGGATTGGAGCTCACACGGTTTTAATTAAACGCGTGAACGGTTTAGGAGACTTAGATACAATAACAAGGTTTTAATTTAGCGAAAATTGCATAATTTACGAGGCCGTAACTCAGGGTCGGCTGCACCTGGCGCGCACACACTCTGCCCGCAGGCCATTAATTGGATTCAGAAGCAGCTGACGCGCTCCGAGCAGGTGGCGAGCCACTACTGGCCAACTAGTTCCGCCCGCGGCCGAGATGGTGCGGCGTCGCCTCCGTCGTTTGTAACTAACGTTTTACCTGTGTCTTCTCTATATGTTTTTATAAGAAAGCAAGAAACACCGCTCCAGCTGTAGAAAGTTTTTTTCATTAAAACCACCAGTGGCTTGAGACAAATTTAGGTGTATCCTCAGGTGATCTAAACAGGGATTAGATATGAAGTATTTTGCAGTTTTATTTTGTTTTCTTTTTTGTTTTTTACACCGGCGTAGTAAACGTTGTTATACGGAGTGAGATAGTCCTCTGCATTAGGTATTTATATAAACTGTGTCTACAATATTATTTTACGCTGTCGTGAAGCCTCTCCTCCTCCTTCACGTCATAGATAAATTACAACCCATTAGACGTGTTTGTCAAATTGGTAAAAAACGGGTCCCTAAATAAAATTAAAATGAGTATTATGTCAGAAAATAAAATAAGCCCTACAAAGTGTGAGAAAATGTATATAAGCGCCAATAAAAACATACCATATTGTACGAGTATTGGTTAAAAACAGACTTGGTTGCAATTTTAGTTTTTTATTTTTCAACGACGCGTTTCGCCTTATTTGGGCATCTTCAGGCTATCTTTTCTAGATGGACTCGAGTGGCACCAAGATCTGCATAACGCGTTCCCGTTCAGAAGAGTGAGCAAGAGAGTAAGATGGGGCTCAGGTAGTAAGCATAACGCGCCACAGCGTCGTGTGCCACTACTGGCAGTAAAGAGAGAGAGAGAGAAGAGAGAGATAGAGAGAGAATTATATGACATTCTCCTCCTCCTTCACGTCATAGATAAATTACAACCGATTAGACGTGTTTGTCAAATTGGTAAAAAACGGGTCCCTAAATAAAATTAAAATGAGTATTATGTCAGAAAATAAAATAAGCCCTACAAAGTGTGAGAAAATGTATATAAGCGCCAATAAAAACATATCATATTGTACGAGTATTGGTTAAAAACAGTCTTGGTTGCAATTTTAGTTTTTTATTTTTCAACGACGCGTTTCGCCTTATTTGGACATCTTCAGGCTATCTTTTCTAGATGGACTCGAGTGGCACTAAGATCTGCATAACGCGTTCCCGTTCAGAGGAGTGAGCAAGAGAGTAAGATGGGGCTCAGGTAGTAGGCATACTGCGCCACAGCGTCGTGTGCCAGTACTGGCAGTAAAGAGAGAGAGAGAGGGAGAGAGAGAGAGAGAGATAGAGAGAGAATTATATGACATTTAACAGGTAATATAATGTATGAAAACAAGTGTATTTACGTGAAGTGAATTCCATTTTATTTGAATACTTACTATTTTTAATTAAATGAAATTATTAGAACAATCATATCTATAACTATCGACAAGTAAATGAAGAAGCGCATGGCGTTTTCCTGAAAATGTGTGGCTGTCGTGATTTGCGAAATCCCTCAAACATGCAATCTGTTAGGGTACCCGGAACTACTTTGCACCTCGACGCTTCGAGCTGCAGACATAGAGGAAGGTCCAATTTGGAAGTACACTGACTTCTTACGTCCGACACCTTCGCACAGATACATCATTTACATAATAGACGCGATAAACGTCTCTTGCAATTTTCTGGAATTGTCAGGGCAGTTCACCTTACTGCTTGCACATTGTGTTGTTTTCATGGCCTGCTGACGATGTAAAAAGTCTGAAGTAAATTCGTGTCCCCAATGTAGTGGCCTCCGCTTGTGAGACCGAAAGACCAGTGATACTCAGCCATCAGACTGTGCACATTGCGGTGGCGATGCCAGGCTAAAGTATTTCAGTTCTAAATAATTAAAGCGCCAGATAGACGTTGGTTCTGCATGTAAAGATATGGAATGCTTTTATACTGTTTCGTTGCAATTGTTAATCAGATGAAAATCCGCGGCTGAGCTGTGTTAACACTGTAGCTACGTCTATGTAATATCGACGATGCCAACGCAGCACTTCGCATCGTCTCCTTCAGGCAAAGTGTCATTTTCTTTAGTATCGTAGAATCACATGGGCCAGTATTTATTGTATGTTCCTGTTTGAATGTATGGACAAAGTTTAATTTAAATGTGTAGCAAGTCATTTAACGATCGAAGTCATGCTATCTGCTGTAGTATTCTGGTGCAGTTCGAAAAATGTAAACTAGTCCTTCAGTCCAGAAAGTTTTGAGAAAAAAAAGAAAGGGGAAAAGTTAAGATGGTGGTTTTACTGTTTCAGGCGTTCTGCATAGACTCCTATACCTCAGTACAACCTACAGCGTGCAGAACGTTCATACAACAACATGAAACTACTAGTAGAGCCTTTCTTTGAAATGTTGCTCAACTCGCTTGTAGCACTGATTTGCTTGCTGGTTACGTCGTCAAAGCGCCAAACCTTCGTGCGAATTTCTGCACTTCGTAGTTTCGTGTTAGGTTCATATTGACAACATCAAGTCTGGTCTTTATTCCAGAAAAGAACTGTCTGTGTTTTTCATTTCAGTCAAGTTGCGGCAAGCGTCTGCGCGTCATTGTTTTCGCTGGGAGACAAGATGTGTGGGACAAACTTCAAAGCGTTATAGAGAATGCCGTCAGTACTCGATTTAGAGATTTTACTGCTCTGCGCTTTGTGACACAACAATCCTTACACACTACGGCCGCTGGTTCACTACTAATACTGCATGCTCAAAACTGACCGAGTGGAAAGCACGTATGTTGTTTACAGTTAGTTCAAGTTACCACCGTAGCTACCGTGCTGACGTTGCTTGTGTAACAGGAATAAAATGAGCCGAAAACTAATTTTAGTAGTGACTCAGTTTGCACTCAGATGTCATCAAATAATATAAACCACATACTCTGTATCCTTGTTTGACAAATTTAGTTTAGTTTTGGCTAAGAATGCGTTATAAATATTTTCAGACTTTGAGGATGGCCTAAGGCCGAAACGCATAAGGTGGTATAAAATTAATAAATGCTGTGGTCAAGATTAATATAAGTTTTTGAGTGCATTAAAAATGGGCACCACATCTCACAAAGCACTTATGCATTTTGCTGCTGAAATAAATCAGGTTCGGTACTTTCTGGACAAGCGGTGTATACCTTACCGCTACGATTATTATCAACAAACTGTCTAACATCCCAACAAGGAATATCAGGGACTAGTAAATGCTTGGAGAATAATATTCTGGTTGAGCAAAGATAAAAAGATTTCAAGTGAGCTATTGTAAAGCATTAAAAGAAAATTTAAATTTCATGAAAAGTTAATTATTTGATTGATTATAACTTCTTTCTGACGGTAACATTCAGTAGACATTTAAGAAAAATGTTTAAAATTCGTTGATCACTTGTTTATCATTTCATAGTTCTGTACGTGAGAAGTGCGTATCCATCAATGTGTACTTGAGCTAATATCAATGTAAACATTGTAGGCCTGCAGGTTAACTTCCATGATAACTTTAGATGTTGCTTTATTCTGATCCATATGGACTATTTCCGTAATGTTCAATATGGGGGAAGTGATTTTGGAACAATTTGTTGGCTAACTAGTGTTCCATAGTAAACTACAATCAGAACTATAGTGGAAATTTGATACCATAAAATAGTTTCTCATTAAACAGGTAACGACAAAAATTGCTTTATGCGGCATGTACTGGCTATGGTAATATCTTCTTCCTAGAACTTGTAACAACATCTTAGTTTTGCCCACGTGGCCCAACAGAAAGATTAACGATCCACTTCTTTTTCCTTTTTGTATACAGGACTGATTACTGTGTGTTTCAAAGAGGAATAAGTAAGTTTGAATCAAGCTGCCTAAACAAACCATTGGTGATAACATCATGGACAAAATTAAGCAAAATAGCAGCACGCTATTTATATAGTTGTGAGGTGTTGTTTTGTATCCGCTACACGCAGAAAACATGATGGCATATTTCTTGGGAGACGATCAGATGATAAAGCGGTCCTCACACCAGACGTGGAGCAGGTCGCATATAGTTGCGTGACAACGCAAAATTTCACGCTTGGGGGAGCTTTGTAGAGACCCAAAGGCAGTATACCGCTACGTTCCCAAGGGGCGTGGATATGAAATCGAGCCACGGTTTGGTATCAGCTTTCATGCATTTATTGGTGTGGTTGTACCTGTCATGGCTTGTGGATAGTTCTTACGGACTGACGTTTCTACAAAGATGTAACGCAGCTGACTTTGAAAATTGACCATGACCTGGCTTCTCATGGAATGGAATGAATTGAGTTTTTGCTGTTATTTTAGAAAAGAGAATAAGTCGACTGATGAAACCGAAGGGAAAACGGAAGAAAATTAGATGGTGGGTTAGGAAGTGGATTCTATTTGTAGAAAGGATATCATGATCATATAGTTTGTATGAGAGGATAATAATCTGGGTACCTATTATTTCAAGAACTTGCTATGAGTAGTAGACCAGTTCGTGTATCTCATAGATCGCATTTCACATCCGACTTCCGAGTGAGAATTGGTGTGAGACAGGCAGTAAATGCAGGAACGAGGGTTCACGTGACTTCACATTTTGGAGCTTCAAGAGACTCTCCAACAATTCGAATTTTTATTTCGTATTCGCAAAAATACATACACCACTGGTTCATCCGTATCTGTTTACAGGAGCTATCTAGTTTCACTGACTTGTAATTTTATTCCCAGACCAGTTGATGACATGGTGAAGGGAGACTCACCACTGAAAACCAAAAAGTTTTTGTGGGTCCATACTTCTGATTGAGCGTTTGAGGGACTTACATAATCAAATGGAACACCGGCGGCCGTCCTTTTGATGTTATTTATTATATAACCATCATTCAGTACATCATCTTCAGGCCTTAACTAACACTGAGGGACTTAACTTCAACTCTATTCACGATCCAATCAGTGGCCAACATCTGTGAACTGGTTTCCGTGTAATGTAACAACGATATTGTGTCTCCAACCATCAACTACCAACTCATGATAATGGTTGATTGTTGGAGAGACAACATTGTTATTGCAGTCGACGCAAAACCAGTTCATAGCTGTTGGCCACTAGTGGGATGGTGTATAAGATTGGAGTTAACCCTCTCAGCGTCAGTTCAGACCTGAAGATGGTGTATAAAATCACCAAACTTAGTTGCTGTATGATAAATAACATCGAAAGGACGGTTGCCGGTGTTCTATTTCATTACAGAAAATCATAAAGGTTTGATATCAGACGTAAGCCCTCACACTTGGGTGTGGCGTCATAAGATCTGGTCTGAGGCTTCATTCACATGGGTCACAGTCGACGAAAACGTGACTCACAATGGCATGTCTTGTCCCATTTCAGCTCATCTGAAGACGTGTCAGATTTTTCCTTCGTGATGAGGAACTGAGATATTAGAAACTGGGTTTCAGGCCCCCTCTTCTCTTATTGTCATAAAACAACATCATAACACCATATTGTGTACTGTCTGTCCAGAAAGTCCGAGACTTTATTCCGAGCTTATAAGCAACGTCAGCCCAGGAATTAAGGTGGTAGCTTGATCAACTGGAAGCCACAGACGTGTATTCGACCAGTCCGTCGATAGGTAATAAAGTATTGGAGAAATATTTAAATGCAACTATTTATTAATAAAGACATTATATTTTGAATACTAGTAACAAATTATAGCCTCATTGTAAACAATCGACCTCATTATTTACAACATGGTTAATTGCAAAACATGTCAAAGCAGATATTGTCTTTGCCAGATTAACTTCATTTTTTAAACTTCTTTTTTCTTTTTTACAATCGTATTGACCAACTAAGATCACGTCAACAACTTATGTTCCTCTTCTTCCTTTGTTGTTGTTTCCTATTTTTCCAGTATTCCCTCATTTTCTCCCCATGAAGTCTCTTCCTTTCTTCTGTCCACGTTGTTCCCGATTTTTTATTTCTTCTGCTTTGGAAGCTTTCCAAATTTAGTATTTTATTTTCAAAACTGTTTCTTTCTGCTATTTCTGATTCTTTGATGTTGTTTTTTTCTAAATTTTTCCTTACTTCTGTAATCCATGCTATTGTCGATTTCTTCTTCCAGAAATATAGGGGTATTTGTTTTGTTAGTCTATTTCCATCCATTCGGTAAAGGTTTCCGAAAAAGGTTAATCTTCGTTTGGCCATTACTTCAGATATTTTCTCTATATTTTTGTAGATCTCCACATTACTTCTTATTTTCCAACCATCTGCAGTTTTTATTGTACCATTACTTTTCTAATAATCCTTCTTTCCAGTACCTCTAGTCTGTCAATCTTATAGTTCATCGTTAGGCGTTCAGATCCATATAAACATACTGGTCATACCACCGTGGTGTAGTGTTTTAGTTTTGTTTTTCTAGATATGCATTTCTCGTTGTAGATAATTTTGGTCAAACCATGTGCTCTTTCCATTTTGTGAATTCATACAACCATAGCAGATTTTTGTAGTCTATTCTGTTGAATAGTCTCTCCAAGATATTTAAGTTTATCTACTCGCTCTATTTTACCTATTTGTGTTTCTATGAATTTTGGCGCATTTTTTTTATATTTGTCATGAATTTTCTTTTTCCAGCTGAAATTTTGAGACAAGTTCTGTTTGCTATTTCTTCCAGGAGGTTTGTCTGAATAACTGCTTCTGTCAAGTTTTCTGAAAGTATTGCAAAATCATCTGCAAGAGCCAAGCAGTTTACTTTAATTCCATTTGTTTTCCTTCCCGGAGTTATTGGTTCAATTTTGTGATTTTTTTAGATCCGAATTCCAGATCGTTACAATTTTTTCTAGAACACCATTAAACAGTAAAGGTGATAAACCACCACCTTGTCTTTCAAATGGCGCAGATACTTCTACCATAAATGTAACTTGAGTTATTGTACCTGTTAGTGTTTCACAAATTATATTTGCTAATTTTGATTTAACACCAAATTCTCTAATGGCCTCTTTATTTTACAAAACGTATTTGAAAAAACTGTTAGCAGTTACAATGTGACCATCGTTTACTTTTTGGCTTTATGTGTCGTTAGCACAAACATAAATATCACTGAATGTGCGAACTCGTGGAAAAGCCATGTATATCAGTCCATACGAAAAAATAGGTTCTGGTAAATACGAACTTGCCCTTTCAAGTGTTTACCCTTTCACATTAATACTAGTCACAGTGAAGGCTATGTTTATCGGGAATTGTTGTCTTATCATTTGGAAACTCATGGCTGGACCGGAAGATGTGAGTTTAAAGCGGGGTACGAGCACAGTTTTATCGGAGTCATTGAATTTACCATTCGCGTAAGTGACCACTACTCTCACAATAGTAATTAATGCCAGATTAGTGTTAAGATTTCATGTTAGCATAATAATAGCATTTTTCTTTAAAAGCAACTGACGTGGTGGTAAACCAGAACGATTTAAAGAGTTCAAAAATTCTACAGTGTACAACTGAACTTTGTTTATCACTTCAGGTTGGGCAGAATCAGAAATGAGGTAAACCATTGGCTCTCCAGGTAAAAAGTAGGAAATTACACTTTCATTAACAGCTGTTCAATCATAATTTCTTGGACATAGAATCGCCGATGAAAAGAACTGTGAAACATTTTGTTCATTGATTTCTTTGGCATTGAATATGGTGACAATAAAAGTATCGTAATTACAATAACAATCTTTAGTAATTTTAATGTAAAAAGTGATGATGAAACTTTATGCAATTCCGTACATTTGCACCGTACACAACGCTTTCTTAAAGAAAGTAAATAACTCCAATCGCTGTTGTGTATAATAGTGAAATTAGATTAACAATAGAAGTTGCCTTCTAAATGCTTTAAATTGACGTGTACGACCGAAATCGTGTGAAAGACTACGCTTCCGTAACGAATCTAAACAACTGCAACAGCTATCGTGCATGTTAGTTTCACAGATTGTTAATAGATAACACCTTGTACATTCGCTTTATAAAAACTCTTCAGAATAAAGTTTTTTTAACGGGAACAGTAACCTTAAACTATCTATGATGCCTCAGTCACTAATTTGGATTAACAATTACGGGAAATTTGACGTTCAGACAAAAAACATTGAGAACTAACGTATATGATGATTGATACTTTAGTATCCGAGAGTGATTCGAGTTCCCCACCTCGTCTAGAATATCTATATGGAGGAAAAGTTGAAAGATATTTGGGTTTCATATCACGGCCGAAGCTAGCTCGCGCCCGTCCGCTGAAGCAACGGACCTTGTAAGTACAGTCAGTTGGCCGCGCAGTTCTCACTTTTCTCTGAAGCCTTCCATAAGCGCCGTCGGTAGTGGAGTGATTAATCTTGCCTGTGTTACGTTTTTTCTATTCAGATCGCCCCCTTGATAGTTTGCGGACGCATTCAACAACTTTTCCCGTGCTGTGGTCTTTGCTTCTGGCCAGCTAATCACGTCCTTGACTCGCACCATCATGGACCACAGGAAACGCACGTTTGTTCCACCGATCTCTGCGTCACAGCCAGTGTGAGTGATCATAGACTGTGGTATACCTACAACGTCAAACACAGAAAAGATATAAACGGGACATTTGGCTTAAACCAGTATTTCTGAGGGTAGCACGTAAATGGAGTGCTAAGAGAAATCGTACAAACAACAGCAACACAAAAGTATTTATATATTGGTGCCTGCTCTTTCGGATATGTCGGGTTCAGCTCCAATTTCACTTGCTACCACAGACCGATTTGGATGTGGAAATGCGGCTAACGTCATTGAAAACCTTTGAGTAACTAAAGTACTCACTAAATTGCATGTTACCAAAAGAGCCAAAGCACAATCTTCTTTAGGTTGTGCTTCACGGCTCTGAATAAACATACCATCAAAAATTTCCTGTAAAAGATATTTATGCTGCAACTGGATTAGGCTATTTTGTCAGGGTCTGACAGTCTTTATAGCTTAGAATGGTGTTTATTACATGCCCATTACTGCAAAATATGTTTCAAAATTGGAGGGGTTGGCGGGAGAAAGTGCTAAATCTCAATTCAGCAATGATTAGCCTGATCATATTATTGTACTGTATGTTAACTGGGGACCTAGAAACGACGGAGAGGCTCCGTCTCCACCGCCACCACAGTGGTCCAGAACCCCATGACGGCACTCCTCTGCCACCCCACATCTAACCACTCTTTCAAGGTTATTGAGCGGTTCGGCCATCAGTGTCCCCCCCGCCCCCAGAATGTCTCACACCACACGAGTGTAACCCCAATGTTTGCGTGGTAGAGTAATGGTGGTGTACACGTACGTGAAGAACTTGTCTGCGCAGCAATCGCCGACATTGTGTAACTGAGGCGGAATAACGGGAACCAGCCTGCATTCGCCGAGGCAGATGGAAAACCGCCTAAAAACCATCCACAGACTGCCCGGGTCACCGGACCTCGACACAAGTCCGGCGGGCGGATTCGTGCCGGGGACCAGGTGCTCCTTCCCAATCCGGAAAGCCGTGCGTTAGACCGCACGGCTAACCGGGCGGGCTAGCCTTATCATGGTGTCTGTTGTACGAGGGTTATTCTTTCATTACGGTTCGATCGGTCGCGAAATACAAATGGAAATGAAAATGCGGTGTTGGGCAGTTTCCCTAGGATGCTTCTCGATAGCGTCACGTCGCAGTCTTCAGTTCTGAGTGCGTAATGGACACGTAAATATGCCTAGAAAATAGCGCTCCAGCCAAGTATGCGTGCCTGGTGAGAGATTTCGCCTGATTTGATTGGCTCCCTCTGTTACTCATTTCTGCTCACATGAACGGATGGATGCGAAGGAAAGTTGGTACAATGCTATGACAAATGTCTGAAGTCGAAGCTGCGCCTACTTAGAGAAAAAAACTAGAAGCTGTAGCTAACTGTTGCAAATAAAACATTTTTGATTTTCACTGCCGTTTCCATTCGCGATCTATCTACCTAAATAAACAAATACCCTCGTATATTTGTATGTACGGCATGCTAATAACATGTAATTCCTCATGTACTGCAAGAAAAAACATATAAACTTGTTTGTATTATTTTATTTATGTTCCTGTGTTTTAATTTAACCAAGTATATAACATACAGCAACTCAAAATGTGTACTTGTGGGTTTACGCTTTCATCCGCTAACCTATGTATCGCATTCACAGACTGCACTGAGGACATGTCTCTACTCTCAAGAGCAAACCAAGAAGGAAGCGAGTGCCCCAGACTTAGCTGTCAGTTTTATCCTACTGCTACCAGTACCATTTTAGAAAAGATACATGTGGTAGTTCAACCACACTCCTGGAAATGGGAAAAAGAACACATTGACACCGGTGTGTCAGACCCACCATACTTGCTCCGGACACTGCGAGAGGGCTGTACAAGCAATGATCACACGCACGGCACAGCGGACACACCAGGAACCGCGGTGTTGGCCGTCGAATGGCGCTAGCTGCGCAGCATTTGTGCACCGCCACCGTCAGTGTCAACCAGTTTGCCGTGGCATACGGAGCTCCATCGCAGTCTTTAACACTGGTAGCATGCCGCGACAGCGTGGACGTGAACCGTATGTGCAGTTGACGGACTTTGAGCGAGGCCGTATAGTGGGCATGCGGGAGGCCGGGTGGACGTACCGCCGAATTGCTCAACACGTGGGGCGTGAGGTCTCCACAGTACATCGATGTTGTCGCCAGTGGTCGGCGGAAGGTGCGCGTGCCCGTCGACCTGGGACCGGACCGCAGCGACGCACGGATGCACGCCAAGACCGTAGGATCCTACGCAGTGCCGTAGGGGACCGCACCGCCACTTCCCAGCAAATTAGGGACACTGTTGCTCCTGGGGTATCGGCGAGGACCATTCGCAACCGTCTCCATGAAGCTGGGCTACGGTCCCGCACACCGTTAGGCCGTCTTCCGCTCACGCCCCAACATCGTGCAGCCCGCCTCCAGTGGTGTCGCGACAGGCGTGAATGGAGGGACGAATGGAGACGTGTCGTCTTCAGCGATGAGAGTCGCTTCTGCCTTGGTGCCAATGATGGTCGTATGCGTGTTTGGCGCCGTGCAGGTGAGCACCACAATAGGGACTGCATACGACCGAGGCACACAGGGCCAACACCCGGCATCATGGTGTGGGGAGCGATCTCCTACACTGGGCGTACACCACTGGTGATCGTCGAGGGGACACTGAATAGTGCACGGTACATCCAAACCGTCATCGAACCCATCGTTCTACCATTCCTAGACCGTCAAGGGAACTTGCTGTTCCAAGGGGACAATGCACGTCCGCATGTATCCCATGCCACCCAACGTGCTCTAGAAGGTGTAAGTCAACTACCCTGGCCAGCAAGATCTCCGGATCTGTCCCCCATTGAGCATGTTTGGGACTGGATGAAGCGTCGTCTCACGCAGTCTGCACGTCCAGCACGAACGCTGGTCCAACTGAGGCGCCAGGTGGAAATGGCATGGCAAGCCGTTCCACAGGACTACATCCAGCATCTCTACGATCGTCTCCATGGGAGAATAGCAGCCTGCATTGCTGCGAAATGTGGATATACACTGTACTAGTGCCGACATTGTGCATGCTCTGTTGCCTGTGTCTATGTGCCTGTGGTTCTGCCAGTGTGATCATGTGATGTATCTGACCCCAGGAATGTGTCAATAAAGTTTCCCCTTCCTGGGACAATGAATTCACTGTTCTTATTTCAATTTCCAGGAGTGTATATTGGAAAATTCATTACATTTAAACTAGGTCAGTTCGTAGACTTGCAATATTTTGGACTGAATTTTGATTGTCAACGAGAATCTTATGATTGTAGGTAGTAATTGAGCAAAATTCTACACAAAAGGGCTAAAAGTTTATGAGAAAGGGAGTTTGAAACGTTTTGGAGCTATCACGTTCAAAACCAGTTTAACTCACCAATAAGAAATTGTGAATCTAGTGGCGGCTAGTTGGTACCACAAGGATTGTAGTTATATCCGGCTATCGGAGAAAGGTAGCGATACATTTCCCGCCACCAGGGACCCGCCGAAATCCTGTATATTCCCGTTGAGATGGGGCTCTGCGGAAACTACCCCGTGATGTGGCCATTTTCGCTGAACGCGAACCAATATACGCTCACAGGCTGCCGTTCCGCCGGGCTGAGCGTTGAAATACGGAGGTCGCAGCGCAGCCGCGCAATCGCAGCTCGCCCCTGCCGCGACCAGCCATTGCTGGCGAGAAGTGTTAAATGGGGCTGCCAGTCGCAGGCGGCGCGGCGAACTGTTTGTCGCGGAGTGTTGGCAGGCAGGCACGCGGCTGCGACACCTGCCACTGTACAGAGCTGGCGCGGAACGGCGCCGCGGGGTTAGAGTGCTATCCACCTGATCGACAAAGTTTGACTCATTTCAGTTTGCTAGCATAAAAAATTGTCTCTCAGATACGAGTGCGGCAGCTTTGTCAGTTGAGGCACAGGTGCAGTGCTTCTCAAATTTACAGAGATCAATGACTCCAACAAACTTTACCACTTAACAAATAACACTTTCATTCAGGGAAAATATTTAACACTTATATTCTCAAGACGTGTAACGATAAATAATATTGATTCTAATATTTCTTACTGCACAATAGTGCCACATTTGTCTATATTGATTACCAGTTTCGTTTTCTAAACTTCTTCAGATGTATTAAAATAAATAAAAAAATATCTTCAGTATCATCTTGTTTTGTATTGCATTGTATCGAACTGGGGATCTAGAAACGATGGAGAGGCCTCGTCACCACCGCAGCCGCAGTGGCACACAGCCCCACAACAGGCTACAGCAGTCAACGTGAGCCATGTTGTGGCTCGCGTTGGTGCTGTTGGCAGGTTGGCATCGTGTAATAGGGTTAGTGCCGTCTTGTTTTCTTCTTGTGTTTACTGGCGCCACTATATTTACTAGCGTTGTCTGTCCGCGAGCAGCAGCAGTTATCGATATCTAGTATGGTGGTACTATCTTTGGAGGGATGTCAAGTGTTTTCCGGGTCGGAGTGTGTCGGGGAGTTCGGTTGGGACAGAGCAGCTGTGAGGTCCCGCAGTACGAGGTCATGCCGGGACCGCTGGCGGCACGCAGGCACTGCCGGATCAAGGGGCTGTAGTTTCAAGGGCCACAACCTCGTTGTCCACCGGACCCAGGACGTCTGAGTTGATTGAACATGAACCCAGTGAAACCTCCACTATTTTGTGATCATGCCATTTCTTCACGCATTGCTGCTCGCAGTGTCGCTGAGACGAAGAGCAATGAGTGGAGTGTTTGGAGTTGGGGAAATTAATTAGCTGTCTTCCACTTCTTATTATTAATAATAGAATTCCTGGTATTATTATTGGTGAAGTTCAACCAGCGGTAATTTTCTGCCTAGTGGCCGCTAACGCCCCAGTTACCTGCCCTGGAGGTTAGCGTATTTTCGTGGCAGTGCACCTTTCCTCGCCTTGCAGCTGCTGTCTGGTAAGAAATTTAATTCGACAGCCTCCTTGATTGTGGTTTGAATATTTTGTTTCTTTTGGACTACGTTGCTTATAGTGGTTCCTTCAGCTTCTGTATGTTCTAAACACATGATTCCGAAGACGAAGTGCTGTCCGCCGGTTCGGCCTTGCTTCGGTTCTTCCATCATTCTATTGGTTATAAGATGTTAGGTAGATTTTGCAAGAGTGTTGGTCGGAATTTTAAACTGTCACTAGTTTGAGTTGCCATCTGTTTAAGTGAATACAACTCTTGGCTGCCTGTCTCATTGCTTACAAAGTTGAGTAACTTCCCTAGGTCGATCCTTGGAGCACTGTCTGAGGCCCATTTCTCTCTTGATTTGGTCAGATTATTGATGATTTTTTTTAAAAATATTTTAATTTTTAACTATTACTGTTTGCGTCTTCAGCAGACAAATGTTTGAATTTCTTGTCAATAAGGCCTTCAGCTGTGAGTGTGTCTTAAGAAATATTAATTAGACAAAATATATGAAGGTAGTATCTGTTCCAAAAAGAACAGATACCTTTTATGACCATGCAGCTTCTCTAGAATGAAATGATAACTAAATCGACACCCTAGCTGCAAACAGGCGTTGATATAAATCATTGGGAACATGTTGCAAATGTGTGCCCCGACCAGGACAAACCCGGGATCACCTGTTACGTGACAGACGCTCTATCCATCTGAGCCACTGACACAGAGGATAGTGTGCCTGCAGGGACTTATCCTTCTAGAGAAGCTGCATGGTCATCAAAGGTAACAGTTACTACCTTCATATATATATATACGAAAAATACGACTACCCAGCCATTGACCGTCTTGTGGCTATGCCCCAACTCGTACGGGACTTGTTCGATTAATCTGCCCCAAGTAATGTGATGGGCGAACATCTATTAGGGGCACTATGAATGTAGTGGTGTGAATGTAGTGTCACCGCCAGACACCACACTTGCTAGGTGGTAGCCTTTAAATCGGCCGCGGTCCGGTAGTATACGTCGGACCCGCGTGTCGCCACTATCAGTGATTGCAGACCGAGCGCCGCCACACGGCAGGTCTATAGAGACGTCCTAGCACTCGCCCCAGTTGTACAGCCGACTTTGCTAGCGATGGTTCACTGACAAATTACGCTCTCATTTGCCGAGACGGTAGTTAGCATAGTCTTCAGCTACGTCATTTGCTACGACCTAGCAAGGCGCCATTATCATTTGCTATTTATCTTGTGATGCATGTACCATCAGACCGATGTTCACCAATTATGGATTAAAGTTAAGTATTCCAGAAGCTACGTACTTTTTTTACTAGACTCAACTCCTTTAACTGTTCCGGTTCTCACGCCAGCCTGCGTGAGCTTAATCGCGTGCCTTTCGGCTATCTCATAGTGGCTTGGCTGTTTTGCCAAGTCACAACAGTGGACATGTTGGGAATGTGGGTCTCAAGGGGAGCGTGCAAGGGGTAACTCCCTGTAGGTGCACTATCCTCTGTGCCCTCAGTGGCTCAGATGGCCGGCACAGTAGCTCAGCAATAATAAAACTGAGTTAACGGATCACCGACGAATTTAAAAAAGCATCATCGTATATCATCCCCGAACAAAAAAAACTAACACTATCAAACAATGTGATATATATATATATATATATACAAGATGGATAGAGCGTCTGCCATGTAAGCAGGACAACCCGGGTTCGAGTCCTAGTCAGGGTACACATTTTCAACGTGTCCCCAATGATGTATATCAATGCCTGTTTGCAGCTAGGGTGTCGATTTAATTATCATTTAATTTTTAGGCAAAATATCTTAACACTGAAATGTTAATGATTGTTCTTTAAATACCTCTCGAAGAAGTTTAATTGCTTCTCAAAAATTTGCTATCCAGGCTTCAGCTATCCAACTGTTTGTTTTTCGTTATAACTACTGAGGCCTTCAGGAAACAAATAATTTGAATTTCTTGTCAATAAGGCCTTCAGCTGTGAACGGAATTGGCCTTAAAATTTTTAATCAGATATTGTCTATTAATAGTGAAATTTTGATGACTGTCTTATTTTTAATAAGTATTTTAGTATCTCTTGGAGAAGTTTAACTGGTTCTTAAGAATTTGCTATCCAAGCCTTCAGCCATCAAATTGTTTTTTGAGTTATTACTGCTGGGGCCTTCAGCCGACAAATAATTTTAATTTCTGGTAATAAGACCTTCATCCGTGAGTGCAAATTGCTTAAGAATTTTTTAAATTGGACGTTGTGTTTTAACAGTCAAATTTGATAATCGTTCCTTATTGTCAACTTTATTTGCAATTGTTTCCAAATAAAGTGTATTTGATTTAAAAAAAAAAAAACAACAAAAAGCTGAGCAACCAACGGTAACTGATTACGGCCTCGTCCACACTGAAACCTGCCTTTCCCTAAGTACCAGGTCACACCACGCACGCCACCGTCGCCCCATAGCGAACCCATGGTTATTTTGTGGTTCGGCCCCCAATGGAACCCTCCCCCCCCCCCCCCCCCCCTTCTGTCTGGTATGGGACGACCTCTGCGCACAAGTACTAGCATTTCAGCGGAGACGTCCGAGCAGACTGCATATCATAGGGTGTAGTTGACATGTCCTTGTTGACAGCGTGTTTCAGCTTTCCCCACAGTGAAAAAGGCTACAGGCGTCAAATTTGGGGAAGGGACCGGCAAAGGGAAGTGTCCTCGGCGTCCAGTGGAACGATTTGTGAACTACTCGTGAAAACATGCTACAGTACTTAGTCCACTATAGGCAGGACAGTCATCATGTCGGTACCGCGGGTTCCTTCTACTGTGCAGAGGAACGTCGTCTAACATTCGTGAAAGGTGGTCTGCTAGGTGGCTGTGGTCCTTGTGCACGCTCAGTGTTTCGCCTGAGAGTCTGTGAGCTGACGATTGACTATTCCTTACCACACTTTTACAGTCCATGGACGCTGACGATCCACCTGACGGAGCCAACGGAGACTGTCAACAGACCAATAGTGCGTATTTCGACGGTCTGCCTGGCCATGGTTGATGAATGTGATTCGTCACTAAACAGGGTACCTGATACATCTGGAATATCCTGTTTTAATTCCGGTGTAAAGAAGTTAACACGAGTCTCTTAATCTTCTCCATGCAAGTCTTGATGGAGAGGTGTGAGAAGCATGGAAAGTATGTTCATGGAGAATGTGTAGGACTCTTGGCTGACTGATGCGCGGTTGTGTGGGATCTCAAGTGTGTATCACGTGCAACAGCAGGAAGACCGGTAATTTCCTCCTCTTCTCTTGTCATATATTTCCTTCTGTTACGTTGTCTAGGTATAACACTACCACTTCTAGGTAAATCACTGCCGAGATGGTTGACATCTACTGGGGTATGTTGCCACATACACCGTAGAAGAACGAACTGCATTCTGCCTATACTCTCCATGCACCACCAGCACGTAGATTTCTCTGCATTTGTAAATCCCATCGTCCACTCACGACCTATTGTTTGGACGTCACACACTAAGTAACTAGAGGAACACACAAGCTCACAGTAAGCAAACATAACAATATTTACACTTTATCTAGCAACTACGCAGATTTATTGGCACAAGGCAGTGTCGGCGTGGAAACTTTGTACAATATCACGTTTCGTGAACGACTCGCACTAGACTCCTGCCACAAACACCACGGATGTTCTGATTTACCCCACATTTAGTTTTTTTAATGTCAATAGGCATTGTTACATTTTCAATGTAATTTTGCACAAAAAATGTACTTTCTAAGTATTAGTACAATCTGTAGATTTGCTAACACCTACTACACTTCCCATACCACTCACCTATTCAACCTGAGCCATTTATAAATTCCCCACGGTTATACATAAAAATCGAACAGAAAGGCTACTAAGTGTCAGGAATTACAAAGGCATCTGGGTAAGCATGTTAGAAGATGTCGCCCTTTGTGTGTGTTACATCACATGTGATAGAATCATTGTGTTAAAGCGAATCAATTTAAATTACAAAATAAAACTATGGTCAGCATATATAACTGAAACTGTAATGGCATCTCAGAATCTTGCTGTCGTATCAGGAGACCCGAGAATGTTTTAGTTTTATGCACTGACCATAATTTTATTATTGTAATTGATTTCAATCACTTCATCATCTTGTTTCACCACATAGTGAAGGAGACACGCCTTTATAATTGCTGTCATTGTAACTTACGTACATCAGTTAATTACGGAGGTTGCGCACAGCACACAAAAACCGACAGGTTGCTCTGCATTTCCTGTGGGTGTCATGCACACTTTTGTATTTATCATATATGTGTTTCCGATCAGTTATATGAGATCAGACTTAGTATGCCTCATTTGTTTTAACAGATCTTAGATGTTCAGAATTGAAACAAAACCGGTAATCGTTATAAAGACATAAGGGATAATAGACTGCAATAAAAAATATTAGAATAAGAACTCAGCTGTCGCGGATTTATCATCACTTACCGTGATGTAAAGCTTTTATAAATAATGAAACTCTCGTTTTTATTGTTTTATTAAGTCACACATATTCGAACTGATATACGCCGTGGGAGACAGTAAGTCGTGTTTCCATTTCATCAAGTCGTGTTCTGTTTGGATCACTTCACGTTTTTGCAATATGATAAAACCAACCTATTGTCTTTCATATGTCAGTGTACATTTTCAGGCTACAGCTCCGCCATCGGGGCTTCAGTTTTTATCTACTGACCTTTATTGTTTCGTCTACACTCCAGAAACGCGTATCTCCGACTTTTGTCGATTTCTTTTGTATAAGGTGTTACGATCAAGCAAATCCCACATGTTCCAGGTATACAGTTTTCAATGATAACACTTGATAACTAAGCAATATTGCAGCAGACGTCTAATCTCATATCAGCGACAGCAATAAAGCATTCCACAATACGTGTTGCCAACTCTACAGACTGTAATCACACACATATTGATCACAAAATGAAAAATGCAAGTGACGCGTTGTAACAAATGTGAGTGAGAAAACGCCGGAAATCTCCCAGATGGAGCATGGGGACTAATGAACACTTCTCCAGAACCACACATATGAGGTAACAGCATTGGAAATCGCCAGTGAAGGTGCTTCACAAATAAAAGAAGCGAAACGCTTACGGCAATAAACAAACTGCCTTTCATTTAGTTGCATAGACAGAACATACGTCCGTGAATTTTGAAGCCACGGAAAACAGAAAAAACGTCGAAAAAGACGACGTATTTAATACTTCCCTACTCTTTATTGTGCGTAAAGCGTGATACCTTTAAGATACGTAATGCTACTACGGCCGGACAAAAACATAAAAATCGCAAACACAGAACACATTACCATGCCTTGTACGGTATAGAAAACCCGTTGGCATTCAAAGCAGTTTCCAGTCGTCTCTAATTAGTAAATACAGCGCCTGTGCGGCTTTTCAAGGGAATTGTATACCATCCTTCCTCCAAAATAGCAGCCAGTTCAGGTAACAACGAAGGAGATGAATAGCGATCACATACTGTTCTCTCCAAATTAGACACAAAGGCTCTGCAATATTGGCATCTAGTGACTGATGGCCAGGGGAAATGCGACAATTAATTCTTGTTAGAGCACTTTCCCGCGAAAGGCAAAGGTCCCGAGTTCGAGTCTCGGACCGGAACACAGTTTTAATCTGCCAGGAAGATTCAATTAATTCTCGTGTTCACAAAACCAGTCCTGGACCACGCCATCACCATCGAGGAAAAATTATTGCGCCACGGGATTGACCTGATCAGCCAAATGATCAGAAAATCCTCGGCAGTAATACGAAATTGTAGAGGAGCTAGGTTCAAGAATCATGAAAGAAGGTTGTATACATGGAAGAACCCTGGAGACACTAAAAGGTATCAGATAGATTATATAATGGTAAGACAGAGACTTAGGAACCAGGTTTTAAATTGTAAGACATTTCCAGGGGCAGATGTGGACTCTGACCACAATCTATTGGTTATGAACTGTAGATTAAAACTGAAGAAACTGCAAAAAGGTGGGAATTTAAGGATGTGGGACCCGGATAAACTGAAAGAACCAGAGGTTGTACAGAGTTTCAGCGAAAGCATAAGGGAACAATTGACAGGAATGGGGGAAAGAAATACACTAGAAGAAGAACGGGTAGCTTTGAGGGATGAAACAGTGAAGGCAGCAAAGAATCAAATAGGTTAAAAGACGAGGGCTAGTAGAAACCCTTGGGTCACAGAAGAAATATTGAATTTAATTGATGAAAGGAGAAGATACACTCCTGGAAATTGAAATAAGAACACCGTGAATTCATTGTCCCAGGAAGGGGAAACTTTATTGACACATTCCTGGGGTCAGATACATCACATGATCACACTGACAGAACCACAGGCACATAGACACAGGCAACAGAGCATGCACAATGTCGGCACTAGTACAGTGTATATCCACCTTTCGCAGCAATGCAGGCTGCTATTCTCCCATGGAGACGATCGTAGAGATGCTGGATGTAGTCCTGTGGAACGGCTTGCCATGCCATTTCCACCTGGGGCCTCAGTTAGACCAGCGTTCGTGCTGGACGTGCAGACCGCGTGAGACGACGCTTCATCCAGTCCCAAACATGCTCAATGGGGGACAGATCCGGAGATCTTGCTGGCCAGGGTAGTTGACTTACACCTTCTAGAGCACGTTGGGTGGCACGGGATACATGCGGACGTGCATTGTCCTGTTGGAACAGCAAGTTACCTTGCCGGTCTAGGAATGGTAGAACGATGGGTTCGATGACGGTTTGGATGTACCGTGCACTATTCAGTGTCCCCTCGACGATCACCAGTGGTGTACGGCCAGTGTAGGAGATCGCTCCCCACACCATGATGCCGGGTGTTGGCCCTGTGTGCCTCGGTCGTATGCAGTCCTGATTGTGGCGCTCACCTGCACGGCGCCAAACACGCATACGACCATCATTGGCACCAAGGCAGAAGCGACTCTCATCGCTGAAGACGACACGTCTCCATTCGTCCCTCCATTCACGCCTGTCGCGACACCACTGGAGGCGGGCTGCACGATATTGGGGCGTGAGCGGAAGACGGCCTAACGGTGTGCGGGACCGTAGCCCAGCTTCATGGAGACGGTTGCGAATGGTCCTCGCCGATACCCCAGCAGCAACAGTGTCCCTAATTTGCTGGGAAGTGGCGGTGCGGTCCCCTATGGCACTGCGTACGATCCTACGGTCTTGGCGTGCATCCGTGCGTCGCTGCGGTCCGGTCCCAGGTCGACGGGCACGTGCACCTTCCGCCGACCACTGGCGACAACATCGATGTACTGTGGAGACCTCACGCCCCACGTGTTGAGCAATTCGGCGGTACGTCCACCCGGCCTCCCGCATGCCCACTATACGCCCTCGCTCAAAGTCCGTCAACTGCACATACGGTTCACGTCCACGCTGTCGCGGCATGCTACCAGTGTTAAAGACTGCGATGGAGCTCCGTATGCCACGGCAAACTGGCTGACACTGACGGCGGCGGTGCACAAATGCTGCGCAGCTAGCGCAATTCGACGGCCAACACCGCGGTTCCTGGTGTGTCCGCTGTGCCGTGCGTGTGATCATTGCTTGTACAGCCCTCTCGCAGTGTCCAGAGCAAGTATGGTAGGTCTGACACACCGGTGTCAATGTGTTCTTTTTTCCATTTCCAGGATTGTATAAAAATGCAGTAAATGAAGCAGGCAAAAAGGAATACAAACGTCTCAAAAATGATATTGACAGTAAGTGCAAAATGGCTAAGCAGGGATGGCTAGAGGACAAACGTAAGGATGTAGAGGCTTATCTCACTAGGGGTAAGATAGATACTGCCTACAGGAAAATTAAATAGAACTTTGGAGAAAGGAGAACCACTTGCATGAATATCAAGAGCTTTGATGGAAACCCAGTTATAAGCAAAGAAGGGAAAGCAGAAAGGTGGAAGGAGTATATAGAGGGTCTATAAAAGGGCGATGTACTTGAGGACAATGTTATGGAAATGGAAGAGGATGTAGATGAAGAAGAAATGGGAGATATGATAATGCGTGAAGAGTTTGACAGTGCACTGAAGGACCTGAGTCGAAACAAGGCCCCCGGAGTAGACAACATTCCATTAGAACTACTGACAACCTTGGGAGAGCCAGTCCTGACAAAACTCTACCATTTGGTGAGCAAGATTTATGAGACAGGAGAAATACCCTCAGACTTCAAGATGAATATGTTGTTGTTGTTGTTGTGGTCTTCAGTCCTGAGACTGGTTTGATGCAGCTCTCCATGCTACTCTATCCTGTGCAAGCTTCTTCATCTCCCAGTACCTACTGCAACCTGCATCCTTCTGAATTTGCTTAGTGTATTCATCTCTTGGTCTCCCTCTACGATTTTTACCCTCCACACTGCCCTCCAATACTAAATTGGTGATCCCTTGATGCCTCAACACATGTCCTACGAACCGATCCCTTCTTCTAGTCAAGTTGTGCCACAAGCTTCTCTTCTCCCCAATCCTATTCAATACTTCCTCATTAGTTATGAGATCTACCCATCTAATCTTCAACATTAAGAAGAATATAATAATTCCAATCACAAAGACAGCAGGTGTCGACAGGTGTGAAAATTACCGGACTACCAGTTTAATAAGTCACAGCTGCAAAATACTAACGCGAATTCTTTACAGATGAATGGAAAAACTGATAGTAGCCGACCTCGGGGAAGATTAGTTTGGATTCCGTAGAAATGTTGAAACACGTGAGGCAGTACTGACCCTACGACTTATCTTAGAAGAAGAATTAAGGAAAGGCAAACCTACCTTTCTAGCATTTGTCGACTTAGAGAAAGCTTTTGACAATGTTGATTGGAATACTCTCTTTCAAATCCTGAAGGTGGCAGGGGTAAAATACAGGGAGCGAAAGGCTATTTACAATTTGTACATAAACCAGATGGCAGTTATTAGAGTCGAGGGGTATGAAAGAAAAGCAGTGGTTGGGAAAGGAGTGGGACAGGGTTGTAGCCTATCCCCAATGTTATTCAATCTGTATATTGAGCAAGCAATAATGGAAGCAAAAGAAAAGTTCGGAGTAGGTATTAAAATCCATGGAGAAGAAATAAAAACTTTGAGGTTTGCCGATGACATTGTAATTCTGTCAGAGACAGCTAAGGATTTGGAAGAGCAGTTGAACGGAATTGACAGTGTCTTGAAAGGAGGGTATAAGGCGAACATCAACAAAAGGAAAACGAGGATAATGGAATGTAGTCGAATTAAGTAGGGTGATGCTGAGGGAATTAGATTAGGAAATAAGACACTTAAAGTAGTAAAGGTGTTTTGCTATTTGGGGAGCAAGATAACTGATGATGGTCGAAGTAGAGAGGATATAAAATGTAGACTGGCAATGGCAAGGAAATCGTTTCTGAAGAAGAAAAATTTGTTAACATCGAGTATAGATTTAAATGACAGGAATTCGTTTCTGAAAGTATGTGTATGGAGTGTAGCCATGTATGGAAGTGAAACGTGGACGATAAATAGTTTAGACAAGAAAAGAATAGAAGATTCCGAAATGTGGTGCTACGGAAGAATGCTGAGAATTAGATGGGTAGATCACATAACTAATGAGGAGGTATTGAATAGAATTGGGGAGAAGAGGGGGTTGTGGCACAACTTGACTAGAAGAAGGGATCGGTTGGTAGGACACTTTCTGAGACATCGAGGGATCGCCAGTTTAGTACTGGAGGGCAGCGTGGAGGGTAAAAATCGTAGAGGGAGACCAAGAGATGAATACAAATGGTTCAAATGGCTCTGCGCACTATGGGACTTAACTTCTAAGGTCTTCAGTCCCCTAGAACTTAGAACTACTTAAACCTAACGAACCTAAGGGCATCACACACATCCATGCCCGAGGCAGGATTCGAACCTGCGACCGTAGCGGTCGCGCGGTTCCAGACTGTAGCGCCTTTAACCGCTTGGCCACTCCGGCCGGCGAGGAATACACTAAGCGGCTTCAGAAGGATGCAAGGCTGCAGTAGGTTCCGGGAGATGAAGAAGCTTGCACAGGATAGAGTAGCATGGAGAGCTGCATCAAACCAGTCTCAGGACTGAAGACCACAACAACAACAACAGAGGAGCTATGGAGTCCATTGAATAACACGCTTTGGCTGCAAAAACCATCACCGAACCTCCACCGTGTTTCACTCCTGAGAGTAAATGAAGTGGTGCGTTTCTGGCGCCGGTTTCCATCGATCGTCAGTTTGATCTTTGAGTCGACTTCGATGTTTATTTGTCTTCCGCTCATCTTTGGCGGGGCGGATTTAACGGCAGCGCGTGCGCTCTGCTGGGGAGGTGTGTCGGAATCGGCGGTGGGCGAGAGTCACGTGGGACAGTGTACGTTGGCAGGACGGCAAGAGGACGGGTCGGACAACGAAGGAACGGGACCAGCGGATACGGCGTGTTGAGTCGTGAGGGCAGATCCACCGCCCAATGGTGATGTGGTTTTCTTGAGGTCGGAAGGACAAGCTCCTTCGAGTCTGTTATAAGCTACGCCGGCCGATTGAATTCGAGTCGCCGAGTTGCTTCGGTGGGTTGCGTGCGGCTTAATTGAAATGCCATTGTACTAAAAATCCTTTGGAATTGTTTTAGTTGTGTATCATTTACCTCGATGTCGTGACTACCTATCTTGACGGCAGTTGAGGAGGTGTGGCTAAGCCCAACCTACCGTCTTGAAGCGTGGTTAAAGACGTAGCTAGAAGTGCAACGAGTAGTGACTAGGTCCGGCTCTGGCGTTCCAAGACAAGCCGAAGTACGTCCTCTATTCTACCTTGTAGTTCATTTGGTAGTTTGGGGTGTAAATGTGCGCCAATATAGCTCTTGTCATCTTAACTTTAGGGCATGATTTTTAGCGAACTTATTAATCAAAGTTGAAGGGTTGGCACTGGCCAAGTAACTCACGTAAGCTAATTTGTTTCTATTCAGCTGTATTGATCACCTGTTATTTAGATGAAATTGTGTAGTTTATGTCTCAGAATATTGTCTGCCGTTGATGTGTGTCGTGTTACAGATAACTGGCAGCGGGCGACGAGAGCATACTGGCAGCAGAGCACCACGGAGGGCAGAGAGATGTTTAAGGCTCTGTTCTCTCCTTTACATCTTGGGTTATGTTGTCACTGTTGCGTGATTCCATCTTTCCGGTGGAGAATTATAGCATCTGAATGGCAGTGCAAAGTTGAGTAAATTTCTATGTCATTTCCTGTCTCGTGGATCTCTCTTATTGATTTGAATCCTTGGTCTGCTAGCGTCTATCGCTGATTCACGCGCAGTACTGAAGCAAACTCATTTTGTGGTATTGTAATCATTCTAAGTTGTAATCATTCTAAGTTGTAATCATTCTAAGAATATTGTTGATTAATCAACTGATTAAGTAAATTTGAAGACTGGTTTGGTCAAAATTAAAGCACCTCCCTAATTGTGTTAGTCATTTGTATATAGTTTTGTTTAGGAAAGTTGGCTGGCCAAACCTTAAAAGATGTGTTCTTACCCTTAATCTGTTCCTCAGATGTAATGAGAGTTCTGATGGGAATTGTTTGGACATTTGTACTATTTAAGCAAAGCTTTACCTGAGTATATTTAACTAGTCATATTCAAATTTCAAGTTTTATGGGTCTTATTCCGGTTAAAGAAATTTGTTACTTGTCCCAGTGATCTGCCCTTGTAAGGCAGTCTCCTGTAATATTGTGATTGTGATTTTATAATGATTTTGATTGTAATAAAATATGTAGCAACTCCAACGGATTACTATTGTGATTTTGGTGGGTCACTACCATTACACATTTCAGTAAACCAGGCCAAAAGCTGAAAACAGTTTAAAACGAAAGCCATCTGGTCTTATGACGTTTTTCTATTGCTCCACATTCCAGGTTTTACGGCTTCGGCACCAGGTTTTGCTGTTCCGAGCGTTTATATGACTGCTGAGTAGTTTTTGAATTGCAGCTCACCCCTGTAATACCCTGGTTATGGAGGTCCCATCGCGTTGTTTTGGTGCTGACAGGGACAGCGAGACCGAGATTCAGTTGTGCAGTAAACTTTTGCAGCCGAAGTCTTCGTTCTTTTGGTCACTGTGACTTAGCGGATGAATACAGTGCCTCTTGAAACACGAAACTCCTTTAAAAATGGTTCAAATGGCTCTGACAAGGGAACCTCCCCATCGCACCCCCCTCAGATTTAGTTATTAGTTGGCACAGTGGATAGGCCTTGATAAACTGAACACAGATCAATTGAGAAAACAGGAAGAAGTTGTGTGGAACTGTGAAAAAATAAGCAAAATACACTAACTGAGTAATGCATGGCCAAAGTAAATAACATCAAGGATAGAGCGAGCTCAGGAGCGCCGTGGTCCCGTGGTAGCATGAGCAGCTGCGGAACGAGAGGTCCTTGGTTCAAGTCTTCCCTCGAGTGAAAATTTTACTTTCTTTATTTTTGCATAGTTATTATCTAGCCGTTCGTTCATTGACGTCTCTGTTCACTGTATTAAGTTTAGTGTCTGTGTTTTGCGACCGCATCGCAAAACCGTGCAATTAGTAGACGAAAGGACGTGCCTCTCCAATGGGAACCGAAAACATTTGATCGCAAGGTCATTCCTCCACAGGAAAACACATCTGATATATTCTATACGACACTGGTGACGGCATTTGCGTCACATGACAGGAATATGTTGTCGAGCCACCTAACTTGTACACTTGGCGAATGGGTAAAAAGATTCTTCTACCTTGCCCGATTTAGGTTTTCTTGTGGATGTGATTATCACTCCCAAAAAAGTGATGAAAACATAAGAGTTTGTCACATAAACTGAAAATAAAGAACGTAAACTTTTTACTGGTGGGAAGATTTGAACCAAGGACCTTTCGTTCTGCAGCTGCTCACGTTACCACGAGACCACCGCGCTCCTGCGTTCCTAGGGTCCTTGCTTTTGCATATCTTCCCCTGAACTACTCAGTTTGTATATTTTGCTTATTTTTTCACAGTTCCACACAACTTCTTCCTGTTTTCTCAATTGATCTGTGTTCAGTTTTTCAAGGCCTATCCACTGCGCCAACTTATAACTAAATCTGAGGGGGGTGCGATGGGGAGATTCCCCTGTGAGCACTATGGGATTTAACATCTGAGGTCATCAGTCCCCTAGAACTTAGAACTACTTAAACTTAACTAATTTAAGGACATCACACACATCCATGCCCGAGGCAGGATTCGAACCTGCGACCGTAGCGGTCGCGCAGTTCCAGACTGAAGCGCCTAGAGCCGCTCGGCCACAAGTCCCGGCTGTAAACTACAGGAGAGATTCTAGACAACATGTTGGTAGAGTGCCAAATGGGAGGAAGGCAAGAGTAATGTTGCACTGGTAGAATAAAGGAAGAAGGTATCAGGAAACGATAGATATTTTCTGAATCGTGAACAGGCAACATCACAGAAGATGAAAGAGTTAAAAGCCCTGAAGCTATACTTCTGACTACTTTTAGGGAAGTTTCCCAGATTAAGCTACTGGACAGGAAAGGTTCACCGCATTTAACTGACTATTAGTAATTACTGTTAATGATCACCATAACAACAACACAGGAACACAATTCAAATTTAGCACGGAAAAAAACCACTCAAAAACGCCACGCCCAAATCTGCACGGAACAGCCGGCCGAAGTGGCCGTGCGGTTCTAGGCGCTGCAGTCAGGAACCGCGAGACCGGTAGGGTCGCAGGTTCGAATCCTGCTTCGGGCATGGATGTGTGTGATGTCCTTAGGTTAGTTAGGTTTAACTACTTCTAAGTTCTAGGGGACTAATGACCTCAGTAGATGAGTCCCATAGTGCTCAGAGCCATTTGAACCATTTTTGCACGGAACAAATGAGATTTTTCGTATCAGTTAGCCACAGTTAAGTCCGATACTATTATCCAACACCATCTCCAGCTGGATAATGTTTGCTCTGAGGCCTTCCTTTATGAAGAAACATTCGCATTGAACAACCGGCCGGCGAGAAACACTTTAGCTTCCTTGGTTAAGGAAACACCCACAATACGAGCACCAACAATTATCCCACGTTTTAATTCACTCAGATTCGACATGAAGCACTCAACTACATAGGACACTGTTCTGGCCACGGACGACACTTCGAACGTGTTGAGAAGACAACAGCGCAACCTGCAGGCTTGGGTAGCATCGGCATTTATGTTCAAGCACCCATTTCTCGCGGTGTTTCCCTATTTTTGTCTAAGATTCTACTTGGGCAACGGAGGCAGATTTCCTTAACATGTACCGGGTGATCAAAAAGTCAGCATAAATTTGAAGACTTAATAAACCACGGTGTAATGTAGATAGAGAGGTAAACATTGCCATACATGCTTGAAATAACATGGGGTTTTATTAGAACAATAGAAAAGTTCACAAAATGTTCGACAGATCTCTTGAGCGCGTTGTTTGGTGATGATCGTGTGCTCAGCCGCCACTTTCGTCATGCTTTGCCTCCCAGGTCCCCAGACCTCAGTCCGTGCGATTATTGGCTTTGGGGTTACCTGAAGTCGCAAGTGTATCGTGATCGACCGACATCTCTAGGGATGCTGAAAGACAACATCCGACGCCAATGCCTCACCATAACTCCGGAAATGCTTTACAGTGCTGTTCACAACATTATTCCTCGACTACAGCTATTGTTGAGGAATGATGGTGGATATATTGAGCATTTTCCTGTAGAGAACATCATCTTTGCTTTGTCTTACTTTGTTATGTTAATTATTGCTATTCTGATCAGGTGAAGCGCCATCTGTCGGACATTTTTTGAACTTTTGTAATTTTTTTTGTTCTAATAAAACCCCATGTCATTCCAAGCATGTGTGTCAATTTGTACCTCTCTATCTACGTTATTCCGTGATTTATTTTCAAATTTATACTAATCACCCGATATTTTAGTATGTGAAATGGCGCGAAGTAACAATTTGTGTTTTCCTTGTTTATAAAATTTGATAATGGGACAATGACTTCCCAAACATGTTGTGTTTTTGAATTAAACGAATCACACAGTTGGGCAACTGGTGCGCCGTAATCTCCATACTGATACTTCATGCAGATCACATAGCCGTTAACATGCATATTTGTTTCGTGTTTCAGGCTCACTTCCAGAGTGGCGAGGTAATGCAGCGTATTACTAGCAGCGGAAGTGATACACGCGTCAGCAGCAAAACGACATGGACGAGCGCAGTTGATTTAGGGCTGGCTGGACCTGATAACCGATATGGCCGCACGGGGAGTACCAGGGCGGCGCGAGCGGTCGCACCGGAGTTGCCGAACGGCGCGGTTGATTGCTCTGGGAGCGGCCGGCATCCTCAGGAGCTGCGGCCGTCCCAGCGGCAATTCTCCGCCCTTGCTCCCTGCTAGCTGACGTGCCGGCCGATCTGCCGAAAGTCGCATTGGGGGAGAGGGAGGCGAAAGGGGGGGAGGCACACTGGAACATCAATGTCAAGTGGCCCAAGTTTTAAGCGGGACTTTACAAGCAGCCGAGGGACAGGTACGTCAGCCGCAGTTGCAATTCTGCAGCTGAGGCTGGAATACCACAGACGTGTTGTCAAGCTACCAGGAAGAAAGGTTGCTGGTTACTTCGTAATGAGAGCTTGTATTGGAGGAGTGATAAGGAACAAGGCAGATGGAGGATTTATATACCCTCTCACGTAACTGAACAACTTATTGAACACATACACCAAGGTAACGGGCACTGTGGTATTAGAAAATGTCTGATGCATATGATCAGACATTATTATTTTAGGAATATGGAAAGAATAACAAGAAAAATAATCCTGGTATGCAAGTTATGCCAAAAGGTGAAGGAAACGGCACCAGCCTTACGTTGTCATATGTACCCTATAATTCCCGATAGGTTACTAAACCTCGTAGCGGTGGATCTCCTAGGACCCCTTCCGACTGGAAAAGGGAAACGGAGATATATTTTTGTGATGGTTGATTGTTGGTCAAAATACGTTCGGTTATGTCCACTTTGCACAGCAAATACACGTAACCTGAGTAGATGATTGAAAGAGATTATGTAGTAAAAGTTGGTGTTCCGAAGAGAATATTGTCAGATAATGGGAGTCAGTTTACAAGTAAAATCTTTAGAACAATTATGGAGAAATTTAACATTCTCGACATTAGAACTTCAAGATATTATCCGCAAAGTAACCCGGCAGGGAGGGTAATCCGAGAAATTGTATGACTTTATAGAGTGCAGTGTGCACATAAACATTCAAAGTGGCCTGAGATACCAACTAAATTTGAATTATTGTTAAATGAGTTGCCTCATATTAGCACAGGTGTAGTGTCCTTGGTAATGGAAAAGGAGGTGTTAGGAGAACCATTATCACATTTTTTAACATGGCCTGAAAATAACAGCCCCCCTTTAGATATGAATCAATATAACGTGAGGAAAAAACTCGAAGGCAGTGCAGAAAAAGGATACAGCGGTATAATCAGGATGCAAAAGTACCCCATTTAAATAAGGGAGAATAGGTTATGGTTAAGACACATATTAAGAGTTCCAAGATTAATAAAAAAAAATCGCAAAATTTTCTCATATTTATCAGGGTCCATGGGAGGTTATAGATAGTCCCCATCCCAAAGTATTACGTTTATACGACCCCATAAGTAAGAAAGAGAAGGGGACTTATAATGTGACACGAGTTAGAAAATATCTGGAGATTAGAGAACAATAACCACAGGAGGTTCACTGATTTTTAGTTGATGTAGCGATCATAAGGTTCAAGCTGTGACAGTGGTTATTTTACAACAACCTTCCTCATTTTCTATCTTATTCGAATGATCTAAGAATAAAGCAGATAGTTTCGATGCCCACTGTAATCAATTTGAGGATAAAATCTAGAGAAAGACCATTACAATAATCAAAGTTTACAGTACACAGATTATTTATCCATAAATTGCATTTAATAATTACATATTTCCGTTGAAATATGTTTATTGACTTGTAAGAAAAGGTTATTTCTATGTTTTATTAACCAAACCGAATGCAATAAGGGTGGATTTATATTGTTGTTTGTAGGGGAGGTATAATACGACGCTACGTTCTGTCCATGGCGACTGGCTGTATTGCAGTGCGCTGTACAACAAGGCACTGTTCCCAGAGCTGAGTCTCCTGCGACAAAACACTAGGCTAGAGGGGGTATACACTGAGGTGATAAGTCATGAGGTAGCGATATGCGCACACACAGATGGCGGTAGTGTCGCGTACACAAGGTATAAAAGGGTAATGCATTAGCGGAGCAGCCATTTGTACCCAGGTGATTAATGTGAAAAGGTTTCCCACGTGATTGTGGCCGCAGGAGTGAGTTAAAAGACATTGAAGGCGGAACAGCAGTTGGAGCTAGATGCATGGGACGTTCCATTTCGGAAAGAGTCAAGTAATTCAATATTCCGAGCTTCACAGTGACAAGAATGTTCCGTGGGTACCACATTTCAGGCCAACACAGTGTCCGACGGTCTTCACTTAACGACCGAGAGCATCGGCGTTTGCGTAGTTGTCAGTAGATTAGATTAGATTTACTTTCATTCCAATCGATCCGTAGTGAGAAGGTACTCCATGATGTAGTACATGTCAGAAAAACAACAATACATGACAAATATTTATAACTAAAACAAATAAGCTAATGTACCATTCCACAGGTCCCAAGTGGAATTTTTTAATGAACACTATATGAAAGAGTCATTTTACAAATAATACCGATGCACTGAATTTAAAATTAAAAAGTTTTATTTATTTACAAGGTGATAAACATGTAATACAACTACTATAATACTTATTTACAATGAAGACATTACTGCACTGAAATGGTGCAGAAGTAAGATTGTACTTACACACACACGCACACACACACACACACACACACACACATTTACAATGAACACATTACTGCACTGAAATTGTGCAGAAGTTATATTGCATTTATATATACAAATCAGTTGGTTTTATTGAGAAATTCATGAATGAAGTAGAAGGAGTTGGCCGCCAATAAATCCTTTAGGATTCTCTTAAACTGAATTTCATTGGTTGTTAAGCTTTTTATAGCTGCTGGCAACTTATTAAAAACGTGTGTTACTGAAGAATGCACACCTTTTTGTACAAGACTAAGTGACTTTAAATCCTTGTGAAGATTATTCTTATTTCTAGTATTGATTCCATGAATTGAGCAGTTGGTTTGAAAAAGTAATATATTTTTATTGACAAATTTCTTTAAGGAATAAATGTATTGGAAAGCAGTAGTTAATACCCCTAGTTCCCTAAACAGGCCTTTGCAGGATGTTTTTGAGTTCACACCACATATAACTCTTACTGCACGTTTTTGTGTCCGGAAAACTTCAGCTTGACTTGATAAATTACCCCAAAAAATAATCCCATATGACATTATGGAATGAAAGTAAGCATAGTATGTTCTCACGGACTCTATGTTCCCAGACAACGATACGCAATGCCTCCAGGTCACAGGTGTTCGCTATTGGTTTGAAGATCATTCACAATATTCTGGAAAGTTCAAGCGAATAATTTCGTCTCCCAGTTCGTCCGACATGAGTCTTATCGAAGGTCAGTTCGCAAAGTCAGTTCGCACAAACTCCTGTACAGGCAACGCCTTCGCAGTTATGGACGGACATAGAGGCAGCGTGGCTCAGTGTTTCTGGAGGGGACCTCCGGCGACTTCTTGAGGCCACGCCACATCGGGTTGTCGCACTACGGCCGGCAAAAGGTGGTCCGACACGGTAGGCACTGTATAAGACTTAAAACTCTTGATAATGACACTCTGAAGCCGAACTCATGATTGTGTAAGTGTAAATGTAACACCGTAAATAAACAACAGTCTAATGGCGGTACTGACTTTAAAGAAATATACTATGACTGTGGCCCCGCTTATGAAAAAATTATTAGATATTAGGAGGAATCCTTTGACTTTTGTCACCTCATGTGAATACTGCTGGTTCCGCTGGAAAAATCAATCTTTATCCACCGCGCAAAGTGGCGCAGTTGTTAGTGCAGTATCGACGTTGTCTTACAAGGGGAGGCCGCCAATTGTGAAATTCAGATTCGATTCATACTGCGCATAATAAAAGTTCATGGCCAGAGGTGTAATGTGGCAAAGCACCAAGATGCACTTCTTAGCCGTTGTCAAGAAAATCGACAGTTAAAAGAAACCGTTGCGGTGAAATACTCTCTACGATTAGCAATGTTCTACAGCGTCGTGGCGCAGCGGTAAGCGCTCGGGTTAGTAATCCGAAGGTCGCCGGATCGAAGCTCGCGCCATGCAATTTTTTTTTTTTTAGTATTTGTTTTTTGTAATTCAAATATATATATATATATATATATATATATATATATATATATATATATATATTAATGAATTGCTTATGCATGTTGGTGAAGGCGGATCGCTCTCCACTTGTACCGCCTCCATTTTTCCGCTTTTTTTTTAAACAGGGTGTACCAAAGCTCTCCCGTCCCCACTGATTTTCGACGATGTTATAAGTTGCGCTAGGGACCGCATCTACCTTCTTTCGAAGTTAGCAGGCAACTACGCTGTTATGCGGCGGCTCGTTTCGGCCCATTCAACATCTGTCCTCCAAGTGTAACGAGCGAGTAACGGAGTTTATATTTCATACCTAGCACAGCAAATTTGTGTTCGTGGGCTCTCTATTCTAATTCGAACGTTTGACTTACGCTATACGTATTCGTTTCGGAATATCGTTTCTACGTCTTCCGTTAACTATACGTGGTTAACGTTACGAAGACAATTAATAAAATTTGCGGAATATATATATATATATATATATATATATATATATATATATATATACATTTGAATTACAAAAAACAAATACTAAAAAAAAAAAAAACGTTGCATGGCGCGAGACTCGATCCGGCAACCTTCGGATTACGAACCCGAGCGCTTACCGCTGCGCCACGACACTAGAAATTTGTTAATCGTAGAGAGTATTTCACCGCAACGGTTTCTTTTAACTCGATTTTTTCGACAACGGCTGAGAACTGCATCTTGGTGCTTTGCCACATTACACCTCTGGCCATGGGCTTTTATTATGTGCAGTAAGAATCGACTGCCCACGGCGTGTAGCGTGCCGCTCACATGTCCACAGAACGCCAGCCGCTGCTATAGGGGGCTGGCAAGCTATCGTCGACCACTACGCCATTCCAACCTAGGCCGTCTGCAGAGTTTCAACTAGTATGTGCGGCAGAGTACAAAGTGTAACAAATGAGCACGATCGATAGTTTCCTTCATGACCGACACGTTTTCGTAAGAACTCATGGCTACCGTTGGCGTACCCTAGCACTCAAAGAAGGCATTCCTCAAGGATCTGTGCTGTCACCGATGTTGTTCATGTTGCATGTTAACGATTTACTGGTGCTTCCGCAAGCTGCTTTCACACCATTCGCAGACGATGTTGCGCTCCTGACAAGCAGTCGTCGAATTGATGTCGCGATAGGACGTCTCCAATGACAGCTGGAACTGACTAGACAATGGGCAGCTGCCAGACACATCAGACTTAACGCAGAAGGAAACTACAGCTGTCATGTTTACTACTTGCCGCACAGTGGGTCAGACTACTGAAAACCTGGCCAAAATTTCCAAACCTGCTCCACAAGAACCAAGAGGCATCAAAATTGAAAAATTCAATATGGCGGATGCAATGTGGCGAAAATAATGTGGCCAAAATCTATAAAATTAAAAAAAAAATGTTTTTGTGAACATTTATTATTTCAATGGTCAATTTTATAACAAAACTGCCTCTATTGCTAATATATATTAGTAACAAAAATCGAAAACTTTATAAGCCTTCTTAATATTCTTCTTCTTGTGCTTCTTCTTTTTCATCTTCACTTCTTTCTACATCTTCTTCCTCACCAACATTTGTATCTTCTTCATCATCCTCAGCATCTGATTCCTCATAATCCTCTGCAGCCGGTCCCAAGAGGGCAACAGTTTCCGACGACAGAGTTTTCACTTTTCTCGGAGATGGTTTCCGCAAAGAAGAAATACAGGGATCGGTTATTGAGAGAACCCTCGGATACATCCTCCATATTTTTCACGCTAGAAGACTTTTGGGTAAAACTTAGGCAATATTGCGTTATTAACTTGTTTGTTGGTTCCTGCGTACATTCCGATAGTTGACAACTGGTAAAATTGTAGTAATTATAGTTTTATTTGGCAACAGCTTATAAGCAATGATATAGAAATAATTGTTTGACTATGTGTGCATGTTTTTTATTCGTATTTTAGTATAATTTTCAATTCTAATTCCTCATCGTAAATGAGTGTATCTTGCAACCGTCTCTTAAGAATGGCTAGAAGCTGGAGTTGTGGCCAGTAGCCGGATTTTAAGGCACATTCGTGAAGATAATAAACTTCCTTAAGGACGGAATGAAATCTAAGTCGGAACATTGTGGAACCTAAAACCCATCTCGTTTTTTCGCGTTTTACAATTTCTTTGCTTGCATTCAGGTAAGGAGTAAATTAAAAAAAACAGAAACAAGTTTTACTTAATGATTAAATAATAAAATAAGTGTTCGTAATTAAGTACATACCATCTGCAACTGCCTCCATTTAAATAAAATTTCGGTCTGATTTCGCTGAACAAAAGTATTTCATCCGAACGACGCAGTACTTTTGCATCCTGCTAGCTTAGCGCGCGGCCGTCAGAAGAAACACCTGGCCACTTCTAAGTCTGGGATTCAATTATAACAAAGTCCTACCTGCCAACATCATGCCATCGTGACCGTGTTGGATCGGTCATTCCGGAACAGTGGCATAGAGTTAACCTCTTCACTCCCTCTATCCACACATGTAGACCTTCTTCACTATTTTGTTTCTCTGTAAATGTGTTTATTTTTCCACTTATAAACCGCTGGTCCAGAAGTGTGGACATTCTAGGTGTTAGTTTTAAAACCAGGCCGCAACACCTTGCAAGGTACGATTCGTGTGTTAATTTACAGCTAGTCGTAAGCAGATAATGATTACTTCCACAAATCTGAAAGATACGTAAATAAATATTGTGCCTAAATATTAGACTGAGAAAATATGTTTTCTTCCTTACGTTCGCAAACACTTCTAGATGTTGGGTATTAGTTCAGATTTGTAAAAATTTTGTTCGTTACTAAGAAATAATGCATTTTACGGAGGTCCTGGTACGTAGTCCTCAGGTCTCTGCTAATTTCAGTTTGGTCTTCGATAACAGAATACTGAAATAGCTTGTTTCTATGAACTACAACAATGCATGAAATATTAACTGGTGAGTAATTAGAAGCTCTTTTTAATGAGAGCGGTTAGGAATTATCTGACTAAGAAGATGACGAATTCCCAACCCGCCAGGATAGCCGAAAGCCCTAATGCACTGCTTCCTCGACTTCCGTAGGCGCGCCGGCCCCGTATCGAATCCATCCAGAGGATTAACGACGAGGGCCAGTGTGCTGGCCAGCCTGGATGTGGTTTTTAGCCGGTTTTCCACAACCCGCTATTGAATTATGGGTTGGGCCCCACGTTCCGGCTCAATTACACGACTTGCAGACTTTTGAAAACGTTTGCACTCTTCCATGGCTTACAATAGATGCAGACATCTCGAGTACACTAATTCCGTCCCAGGGTCTGTGGATGGTCGCAGGAAGGGCAGCCGGCCATCCTCTGAGACTAACACTGCCAAATCAAGTCACAAGGCCGATTCCGCGTTGAAGTGGGACAAAGGCCCCCAGAATGAAAGAAAGAAGATGACAAATTCCCGTTTTTGACTGAAGATTGCCCTGCTCAGCTTGATGGAACTGACTGGTGAATAGTAAGAACGTTACGATGTCGTGCCAGTAGCATATATATATATATATATATATATATATATATATATATATATATATATATATATATATATATATATTAGCGGCTGATGGTTTCAGGATATAACGATTCAAAACAATCAGTGATCAGTACATATATATACGATATGTGTAGTGTGTGTGTATGTGTGTGTGTGTGAGAGAGAGAGAGAGAGAGAGAGAGAGAGCATATTCCAAATCAACTTAAACAGTACATTCCTTAAGGAAGAAGGAACATCGGTAGACCCAAGAGAAAAAGGACGGATGACGACATCGCAACGGACCAACTGGTCTAAGGCTTGATGGAGGAGGAAGAGAGTAAGAAGTAGTAGTACATTTTAGCAGGAAATAAAACCACACAGGGCACTCGACTGTTACAACTTCTGCCTGCACCGTTTCTGTACTGACGACGTATTTCATCGGCTAGTGTCGTGCAAGGTCAAGTGACCTGCACAAAGCGTGCCGGGATTTGTGGTTGACTTGATGAGCCTCAGAGACCGGATGGTGTCTCAGGCTACGGCGGGCGGCTCCTGAGCGGCTTCGCCCAGGCGGACCACATCCCAAGACTGCGAATACCAAGACTGGCTGTTGGCTCATAGACCAGCGGCTGTGACTGGTCAGGCCAATGTGGCATAGCCTTAAGGCTTGTATACACGACGACACTGCAAAACCATATATGCAGAATGAAACAGCTATCCCCTACTGCTGCGTTTTATGCAACCCATAACGCCTTCAAATACCACACACAAGATGTTCATATTCTCTCGCTCGCTACGTGCTGACTGTTAGTGCTGCGTAGAAAATCAAAATGAACAGGACCTTTCTGCAGAAAATTTAATGTAGTTTAATTTTTTACCAGGATACATTTGCAGTAGAGGCTGTAGTTCTCGAATTATTCAAGGAAACTTCCAAACAAGTTTTTCTTGAAGAACTCGAAAACCGTGACCTCCAGGGAAACGTTTCCCGAAACAAACTTTAACTACCTCACATTTCTTACAAAACGATCATGTTCATTTTTTCTATAGGACTAACAGGTTGCTCGTAGCGAGTAAGAGAATATGAAAATGTCGCCTATGGTGTTTGAAGGCACTGCAGGTCGCATAGAACCCTTAGGCAGGGGTTCAAATGGCTCTGAGCACTATGGGACTTAACATCTGTGGTCAGCAGTCCCTTAGAACTTAGAACTACTTAAACCTAACTAACCTAAGGACACCACACACATCCATGCCCAAGGCAGAATTCGAACCTGCGACCGTAGCGGTCACGCGGTTCCAGATTGAAGCGCCTAGAACCGCACGGCCACAACGGTAGCTTAGGCAGGGGCAGATGAATCAACTTGTATATATTTTGTGTATATTTAACATGTTTCTCATGTATTTGTTCACCTACTACATACGCAGGCCTACCTGTAGCAAATGGTTCCATGCAGTTTTTTCTGATTCCTGAGTAAATTATCTGGTTCTACACTGTTTAACACCATGTCACTCCATGTGGTGGGCAGATAAGAAAACATTATAACTGTACTATTCAATCTTGCAAGGGGGTCGTGACAAACTTCCACTCACCGTTTTGATTTCACTGCCTGTAATATTACTTCAAGAAAATATTTTGATCTCCGTAGTTTGTCGTTCCCTCCACAAAGAGAATTGATGTGAAAATGAGAAGGTTTTATTTTCAATCAGTTCAGTACAGTCGCAATTTTATTAGAATTCTTTGGTCCCTGAAACTGAGAAAATGTTATTTGTTCTTTGTTTTTTCCTTCATGGTTCTTACATGGTAACTCAGATTTACCAGGGGACTTTCATTTTGGATCCTAGCAGCGCTGTTTCTCCAGAGACAGTTTTCTAATGAAATTTAGCGCTCGGTATAAAGCTCTCAATTTTGTTTCTTTTCTCTCTCTCTTTTTTCTTTTTAGAGACGTAGACGATACTACGTCAGCGGAATTACTGCGTCTATAAAAATATCGATGCGCGTGGAGTATGCAGCAACTTCCACCGTTCTATGTTAGTAAAACACTTTGCCGAGAATCCCAGAAAATTCCAAGCTAGTGTGGCACCAGAAGACAGCAAAACGAAAGCTGAAGTTTTGATTTTCGTGTTTGATAATTTATTGATGCAAGAAGGTCGCGCGGACATAAAATAGTTTCACCGCTGCACAAACTCCAGTATGGAGGACATAGAGATAGGTATCCCTGAAGTTGAAAAGCAGCTGAAGCAGTTGAAAAAAAAAATAAGTCGCCAGGTTCAGACGTAATTTCAGTTCGGTTTTCACAGAATATTCTTCAGCGCTGGCCCCATACTTAGCATGCATTTATCGTGAATCTCTCAGCCAGCGGAAAGTTCCAAGAGAACGGAAAAGGCGCTGGTGATTCCCGCATATAAGGACGGTAAAATACGCACTCGCAGAGTTACAGAGCAATATCGGTAACATCGGCTTGCTGCAGAATTCTTGGGCGTATTCATAGTTCGACTGTAACCTCTCCGCACGTAATATAGTTAAATAAAAATGCAAAATGGAGCCAAGTATAAACTCCCCACACAAAAATTAATGAATGAAAAATGACCATAAACCACACAACAATATTAATTAAATAATGAACCATGAACCAAATATAACCTCCTAACAGAAATAATAATATCTGGCAAATTTTATAAGGACAGCAGCGCTGACCTTCGGCCATGTATTCTGAATAAAAAAAGCAAAATGAAAAAATTCTTACCTCAATAAAACTGCATCTATATCTGCTCTTAATTATACATTCTTCGACACAGCTTAGTGCAATGCTAGGGTATATATATTTTTTTTTAATTCTTGGAAGCAATGATAATGCATTGGAAATTGAAATGAATGCTTTTCTTTAAAAGAGTTACTTTATAAAAAAAATTATTATTGGGGGCATTTTTTTCTGAACAAAATTAATTACAATTGACATACATTACTAAATAGGCGCAAGGCTGCTTCTTTACCCTCTACAACAATACTCATCCTCCAGAGTCCTGACCAGAGTCGCGAGCAGAGCACACAGCCGACGCATGCCGACACCCGCCGACTACTACCACCCACTCGCTACTAAAGCCGACCGACTACTACTGCAGACTGACTACTACTGTATCCGACTGACTACTACTGTCGACTCGCGCAGACTAGCACTGTCGACGCGCGCAGACTAGCGCAGACTAGCGACAGGCAACAACTAACAATAAACTACTCTCTGGTCAGAGATTCTGTCATGCTTCGCCCATCGTCGGCGAAGCATATTCCTTACCCAACTACAATAAATTTCCTTGAGAGTGTAAAGCTTCCATCCACAGATCAACTCGGATCTAGAAAGCATCGCTTGTGCGAAACTCACTTTGCCGTTTTATCGTGCGATATTCTGCGAACCATGAGCGAAATGCAGGCAGACAGATTCCCTATTACTAAAGTTACAGAAACTGTTTGACGCAGTGCCACACTGGAGACTCTTAACGAAGGTTCGAGTATGTGGAATAGTTTTTCAGATATACGAGTAGTACGAAGACTTTTTACGTAACTTTAACCCAATACATTGTTCTGGACTATGAGAGCTCTTCGAGATATAGGTATCGTCAGAAGCGCCCGAGGGAAGCGTGGTCGGATCACTTTTGTTCTGTGTACACGTCAACGAACTGACGGATAGGATAACTAGAAGTCTGCGACTGTTTACTGTTTACGCTTTAGGGTACGGGAAAGGACCTCACTAAGTGACTGTAGGAGGACACAGGACGACTGGGATATAATTTCTATTTAGTGTGATGAATTACTGCTTGCCCTAAATATGGAAAAATATAAGTTAACGCTGATGAGTAGAATGAACAGTCCTGTAACTTTCGAATGAAGTATTAGTAGTGTGATTAAATATCTAATCGTAAAGTTGCAAAGCTATATGAAATGGCATGAGAACGTTAGACTGATATTGTGGAAGGCGGAAAGTCGACTTCGTTGTATTGGGAAATTCTGGGAAAGTGCATCTGACCTATAAAGGATATGACATACAAGCATTAGTGCGACCCATTGTTGAGTACTGGTCGACTATTTTGGATCTGTACTAGATGATGTTAACGGAATTCAGAGGCGTGTCTCTACATTTGTTAGTTTGAGGTGATAGTTTCGATGAATACGCGAGTACTGCCGCAATGCCCCATAAACTCAAGTGGGAACAAGACGTTCTTTTCGCGAAACTTTTTCAATAAAATTTTACTACCGCGTTTGCGACAGACAGCAGGACAATCATGGTGACACCAACTTAAACCTCGCATCAAGGACAAGAAGGCAAGAGAAATCAGGTCTAGGAAGGTGTCATATAGAACTTCGTTTTTCAATTGATTCATTTGCGAGAGGGGCAGGTAAAGGAGAGGCTTGCAGTGGTTCAAGGTACACTCCATCGTGCACCATATGGTGGTTTGCTGAGTATGTATGTAGATGCAGGGACGGGATCCACTGGTGGATGGGCGGTCACTAGCCGCTATCGTCTGACACAACAGCCTGTCTCCGAGGGTCCTGGGTTCAACTTGGAGAGCCAGCAGGCTTGCAGCCGTCCGCTTAGCCTTGTGCCGCCTCCGCTGGCACGCTGCTTATTCAGCAAGGACACCGACACTGGTAGGCGCTGGCTGCACAGAGTCACCATTCTGCCACGAGGATGTTACGTTCTGCCTGTCACAAACAGATGACACCACTTCTGCTACCGCTTTGTTCCTGTATGAGAAGATATCGGCGAATGAATACTCACTATTCATGCATTCCTAACTCTGCGCCGACCATAGTACTTGAGAATGAAGCCTGTACACACAACAGCTTTATGCTCTTCTTACATTGGACGTTGAGAAAGTCACATATTTCTGTCCTGAGATAGTGTCACTGAAAAAGTTAGTGCTACAGAACATTCTTAAGCCAAGAGTGCATAAATACGTCTTTATTTAAAACAACTGGTTTCGATCAACTTTGCAGCCATCTTCAGGTCTAAAAAAAAAATTTTTTTTATGAAACGTCTTCATTGAACCTCACGCCAAGTCGTCATATGGATGAAAACCAGCACATAACAAGTTGGCATGAGGTCCAACTTAAAAACAGGCTTTTTGTTATGAAACGTGCTCATTTTTAGTCCTGAAGATACAGCAAAGTCTGTCGAAACAGGTTGTTTTAAATAAAGAAATATTTAAGCAATCTTGGCTTTAGAATGATTTTTAGGAAGTAAAACAAATCGCTTTATCTGTCTCAAAATGAGAAAATTCAATGTCTACTTTTATGATCTTCGTCACAGGACACATACATGGAAATTCACTGGCATAATCTTGTTAGGAAAATGTTATGGTACTACGTAAGCATCTGTAACATTCTTCATTACCTAAAACCAGGTATTTAGTTGCGAATAAATGCTATCAATCATTGGATAAAAAAGTTTTACTTTAAATCCGAGGGTCACTCCAAAAGAAATGCACACTATTTTTGTAAAAATACACTTTTCATTCAGCATGTGTAAAAGTTTTACAGTGTGTAGATACATCCTTCCCGCTTGTTTTCAAACTTAGTTCAACCTGTTCCCGTGAGTGGCGCCGACACAGCATGTCTTCAAGATGGCTGCTACACTTGACGTTCGTCAGAAGCAACGTGCTGTCATAGAATCCCTGTGCTGTGAAAACGAGAGAGTGAGAAACATCCACAAGAGGTTGAAAAATGTGTATGGAGATGCTGCTGTCGATCGTAGTACAGTTAGTGGTTGGCAAGCAGGTTACGAGATGAAAGCGGGCACGGTAATATTGAGGATTGTCCTTGCAGCGGCAGGCCTCGTACTGCATACACTCTAGACAATGTGCAGAGAGTCAACGAATTGGTGACTGCTGACAGAAGTATCACAGTGAAAGAATTGTCACGCTACGTTGGCAAAGGAGAAGGAAGTGTTTGCAGAATACTGAAGTGTTGGCGCTAGAAAAGGTTTGTGCTAGGTGTATTCCCAGGATGCTGACAGTGGCTCACAAAGAAAGAAGAAAAACGGTATGCAGCGAACTTTTGGAACAGTACGAGAATGGCGGAGATGAATTTGGTTCAAATGGCTCTGAGCACTGTGGGACCTAAGGATATTACACATATCCATGTCCTATGCAGGATTGGAACCTGTGACCGTGGCGGTCACGCGGTTCCAGACTGAAGCGCCCAGAACCGCACGGCCACACCGGCCGGCGGAGATGAATTTCTTGGAAGAATTGTGACAGGGTTTAAACATGGCTCCATAATTTTTCACCAGACACGAAGAGCCAATCAATGGAGTGGCATCATGCAAATTTACCCAAGAAAAAAAATATTCAAAATCACACCCTCTGCTGGAAAAGTTATGGCTACGGTGTTTCTCGATTCCGAAGGACTCTTGCTTGTGGACATCATGCCAAGTGGAACCATCATTAATTCTGATGCATATGTGACGACACTGAAGAAACTTCAAGCTCGACTGAGTCGTGTTCGACCACATCGGCAAAAACAGGATGTTTTGCTGTTGCACGACAATGCACGGCCACATGTCAGTCAAAAAATTATGGAAGCGATCACAAAACTCGGATGGACAACACTGAAACACCCGCCTTACAGTCCTCACCTGGCTCCATGTGACTATCATCTCTTTGGGAAACTGAAAGACTCTCTTCGTGTAACTAGGTTTGAAGATGATGACTCCCTTGTGCACTCTGCCAAACAATGGCTCCAACAGGTTGGTCCAGAATTTTACCGTGCGGGTATACAGGCGCTGGCTCCAAGATGGCGTAAGGCAGTTGAGAGGGATAGAAATTATGTGGAGAAATGAAAATATTGTTCCTAAAAGATGTATCTACACACTGTAAAACTTTCAAACATGTAGAATGAAAGATGGATTTTAAATGAACAGTGTGCATTTCTTTTGGAGTGACCCTCGAATCCAATCCAGCTCCAGTCAGCAACAGGTAAATGTAAATATTACGGTCGAAAGCTGGAAATTTCAAGCAATAATGCATGGAAATATATATACAAGCATGTATCACAAATTCATAATTATTATTTGACATCGTTCAGTTCAGTTTTGCAGATGTTTTCTCTTCATTCCCTCAAGTATCCTTATCCCACCGATTACACTTATTCCAAATACCGCCATAATTTGAAACTATAAAAGAGCGAAAATTTCGCACGGGTCCCCTGGCATTAAAACAGTAGCGTAAGACGTTTGAATACGACCGCTGCCCTGTGGAGAGAAACAGGAAAAGCAACGCCGTCAGATGACGTGAGCCTGTTAACCACCCTGCCTCGACCAGAGTTCTCGCTTTGTATCTAATGGCTTTTTCGTTGACGGGAGGTTAAAGCACAATTCTACACTTCTATGTCCAACAGTGCCGATCGTAAGAAGTTAACATTTAGCTTCAACGTCTATACTCTTAGCCAGCAAGGACGTAGGTCGGTGGTCGTCAAACTTTTTTTCTGAAGAGACAGTACCAGCAGTGTGGAGTGACACCTGGGGCCCCTTATGTACCGATCTAATTATCAATTGGTAGCTACATAAATTATTATGTTATAAGCCACAAACGGACTAGCTACAGTAAGGGAGCGGTAAATTAGCCGCTAGCCTACAAAGTAATCCTTGTTAGAAGTCGACAACATTCGGAACACTTCGCGTCGACTGCTCTCTCTTTCAGTTTTTGTCACCCTCATCGGCCGAAAAGTTGTAACACTAGTTGCCTGACGATGTGGTGCGGTGTCCGTGTGAGCAGATGACTAATTGGGTAACGACACTAAATGCATTACGCAATATATGACACGATTAGAAATGTTTCGAAAATTATTCCTCTTCTACTCACTGTGTTGTATCAAAACAGCTTTAATTTTATTTCAGATTCCTTAGTACAGTTACGCTGGCCAGCCAGAACATTATGAGCACCAACCTAATAGCCGGCATGACCGCCTTTGGCACGGAGGACAGTGGCGACGCGTCGCGACATGGAAGCAATGAGGGCATGATAGGTCGCTGGAGGAAGCTGGCAACACATCTGCACACGTAAGTCACATTCCCGTAAGATCCGGGGGGGGGGGGGGGGGCGACGAGCTCTGATCCCACGTTCAATCTCATCCCAGATGTATTCGATCGGGTTCCGATCGGAGCGAGCATATCAATTGGGACTCGCCACTGTTTTCCTCTAACCGCTCCTCCCCCTACTGGCCTTGTGAAATGGCACATTATCTGTTGAAAAACGCCACTGCCGCTGGGAAACATCATCGTCATGAACAGCTGTACGAGATCTGCAACCGGTGTTCCACATTCCTACGTCGTCATGGTACCTTGCAGGAGCTCCACTGGATCAATGGATTCGCACGTGAATGTTTGCCAGAGCATAATGCAGCCGCCGCCAGCTTGTCTCGGTCCCGGATAATAGGTGCCAAGGAGCTGTTCCCCTGGAAGGCGGTTTCGCGCCCTCACATCGGCGTCATGAAAAAGGTATCGGCATTCATCAGCCCATGCAACGCTCTGCCACTGCGTCAACGTCCAGTTTCCGATCTTCACGTGCTGATTTCGGTCTTAGTTGCCGATGTCGTGGTGTTAACATTGGCACACGCGCGGTTCGTCGGCTGCGGAGGCTCATCGCTAGGAGTGTTCGATGCGCTGCGTGTTGAGACACACTTGGACTCTGCCCAGCTTTAAAGTCTGATGTAAGCTCCGCCACAGTTCGCCGTTCACCCTGTTTCACCAGTGTACCCAGCCCACGACGTCCGACATCTGTAATGAGGAGTGGTTGTCCAACCCGACGACGTCTGGACGGGTTTCATCTGGGTTCCGCCACTTGTTGAAAACACTCACCACAGCACTCCTCTAACACTCGAAAGGTCGTGCAGTTTCAGAAATGCTCGGGCCAAGCCTCCGAGCCATCACAATCTGCCCTCGGTCAGACTCACATAGATCGCGTGCCTTCCCTATTCTACACACGGACAGCACCCTCAGTGACACTACATGCACAGTGAGTGTGTCTGACTAGCAGTCATTCCTCACCAGGTGACGCTGCTATCCCCTGGACGGGCTTATATCGATAGTAGGTCTGTGGTCATTATGTTTTGGCTGATCAGTGTACGTGTATTATTTGAAGATTAGTGTCTCTGTAACGTACATTCACGAATCCACTGCCGTGTCAAAACTTGTACCACAACAGAAGATAGGTACGAGTCGCGCACGCCTGTGAGTTGTCAACACTGGAAACCAAACAGTAAAACATTCGCCCACTCACACCCTGCGCTACTTACCCCTCTGCCAGCGAGGTAAAAGGCCAACTTTACTAAATTCGTGGCCCAATTCACCTCAATGAAAATTAAGCACATCTTATTGTCTCTGTGTACTTTTGTTTGTTACTGAGTTGGAAAACCACACTTCTTAAGTACCCCTTGACATTACTTGTCCTTTTTGATTCGTTCAAACGGCTGTGAGCACTACGGGACTTAACATCTTTGGTCATAAATCCCCTAGAACTTAGAACTACGTAAACCTAACTAAACTAAGGACATCACACCCATCCATGCCCGAAGCAGGATTCGAACCTGCGACCGTAGCGGTCGCGCGGTTCCAGACTGAAGCTCCTAGAACCGCTCGGCAACTCCTGCCGGCGGCGTTTTAGGATTCGTCTGTCAGTAGCCAGCAACATATTATTAAAAATAACGGGTGAGAACCGCGGGCCGGCCGTGGTGGCCGTGCGGTTCTAGGCGCTTCAATCTGGAACCGCGTGACCACTACGGTCGCAGGTTCGAATCCTGCCTCGGGCATGGATCTGTGTGCTATCCTTAGGTTAGTTAGGTTTAAGCAGTACTAAGTTCTAGGGGAGTGATGACCACATATGTTAAGTCCCATAGTGCTCAGAGCCATCTGCTCTCTTTCGTTCTATACATTCAGTAAACTAATATTCGTGTCGTAACGCTCACTGACACGTGTAAAGAAGGTGAATGATTTGCATGCATTTATGTCAAACTTTTCCGAAACAATCTTTCGTTATTTTAACATAGCAAAAGACCTTACTTAAGTGATCGATTTTAGTAAATTTTCCACTTTTCTTGTTCCTTTTCTCTTCTGAGGCTCCTTATCCTCGGGTCCTTTGTCCCGCTGATCACATCCTACTTACGCCACTACTATCATAGCTAGCTAGTTTCCTTAACTACGCAGTGATAATTTTCCGAATTTCCTCTTACAGTAAACAACATACGGGAACGTGACGCAGTTCTCAACAATACAGGGGTCGCTGCAACGGCCCACGACGTCGCCTAGCACCAGTCCTGCGACGTGGCGACTGGCGCGCAACATGAAGGTATCCGTCCCTTGGTCAGAAAAGTCTTAAGAAAACTTTCAAATGCAGTAAGAACACGGAGCAACTATAGCAGTTACAAGGTAAGCAATCAACAAACATCTGAATTTCGTCAATTCTTGGAATCCAAAATACAGGCGTCAGATCGACTGCACCTTCCTGCAGACGCATGACTTAAAATCTCACAAGTGTATACACAGGGCGTTAGCTGTATAAGTGCAGATGTTATTGTCATTGGTACCTTGATGTGCAGCCACTTCAGTATGTTAGTTGGATTTCCTGTGCGTCTCACGGTCTCCCCGCAAACACGTCACACATAATTTACTACCCCATGTTCTCTCCACAGTCGTAACAGAACCACTAAGCGTACTAAGCGTTTCAGTATAGACTAACCATGTTGCGTCCAAGCGTCCACATTTCAACACAGGACCTGCTGCCCAGGAGAAATAAGCATTAATAACTTGCTCTTTCCACATGTGCCTGGAGGCGTTAACCAACCTAAAAACTCACTATTTATAGTAGTCATAATTATTGGTCCGCCAGTGTAGTAAATACTGATGCAATGTTCAGTGTACTGTCCTTACTTAGCAATAAAAATATCTACACTTTTACCCCTAACACCTTGTATTTATTGAACGTGTAGGTCTTCAGCACTGCAGGTATATTCAGGGTAATTTGATTTTACATATCATTCAGACTGTTCATCAAGGTTCGTCTTAGGCAGTTTGTGTTGCAAAGGCATGCATTTTTTCTAATGTTACTATTACATGAAAATCGACCTGCTACAGAACAGACAGTATCGTACGACGTCTCTGTGCCGCAGTACTGTCTCCTACAGGCATTGTTCGACAGTCGACTGTGTCACTGTGGTGTCTTGTACCACGCGCCCTACATGCACACATCACGAAAAAAAACATACAGTTTTATAGCAATTTCTGACAGTTATAAACTAGTCTCAAATACCAGCGTCTTTTTTTTCTCAGAAAAATAATTTTCGTTTCAGATTAAATGGCTTTGAGCACTATGCGACTTAACTTCTCAGGTCATCAGTCGCCTAGAACTTAGAACTAGTCAAACCTAAGTAACCTAAGGACATCACACACATCCATGCCCGAGGCAGGATTCGACACTGCGACCGTTGCGGTCACGCGCCTCCAGACGGTAGCGCCTAGAACCACACGGCCACTCCTGCCGGCCCTTCAGATTATTGGTGTCCTACAAACGAAATGAAATGCGATTTGAAAATCTTGTTTCTGCTTCGTATAATTTTTAAGTAACGTGTGCAGCCTTCGCTTTCGTGCCAGCACATTCCGTATCATCAATCACACTACAATGCGCCCGCATACTTCTTGGCTGCTCGTCTACCTGGTACTGAATCGGTGGATTCCACTGCAGTTCGAATTGATAATGTGGCGATTCTTCTCTGTGTCAGCTTTGGAGATTATCATGTGGGATATAATCCTGACACTGTAGCCATCACGTTTAGTATTACTTCTCTTCGGAGATAAGTAATTCGTAGAAGTGAGGATCAGTTGCAAATGACCGCCAGCCGGAGTGGCCGAGCGGTTCTAGGCACTACAGTCTGGAACCGCTCCACCCGCTACGGTCGCAGGTTCAAATCCTACCTCGGGCATGGATGCGTGTGATGTCCTTAGGTTAGTTAGGCTTAAGTAGTTCTAAGTTCTAGGGGACTGATGACCTCAGAAGTTAAGTCCCATAGTGCTCAGAGCCATTTGCACCATTTTTTGCAAATGTCCTCTATGTATACCCTGATGCGACAACAGGTATTAATCGTTCGCTCTCAGAAGACGTTCAGTTCAGTGGCCGGCGGGAATAGCTGTTTCATTAGAAGTCGAAAGACAGTGTGTCTTGCGAATGATATTAACTTATTTGCGGCGTCTACCAATCTTAGATTTTAATGTTGCTTGCAAAGAATGTCACGTATCAATGAATTTAAAGCACTTCGGGATCACTAACATACAACATTTATATGGTACCTTACTCTGCCTCTTATGTCCGCTTTCGTTTACTGGTAAGCACCCTTTCAGCCCAAAAAGTTTCGAGACTTGACTAGTCCAAAAATTTTCGAGATTAGATTAATAAAAAAAGAAGAAAGTTAATGTTGTGACTTGGCAAGACAGCCAAGCCACTAGGAGGTAGCCGAAAGGCACGCGTTTAAGCTCACGCAGGCTGGCGTGAGGTCTGGAACAGTTAAAGGAGCTTCTGGAATACTTAACTTTAATCCATAATTGGTAAACATCGGTCTGACGGTACATGCATCACAAGATAAATAGCAAATGATAATGGCGCCTTGCTAGGTCGTAGCAAATGACGTAGCTGAAGGCTATGCTAACTATCGTCTCGGAAATTGAGAGCGTAATTTGTCAGTGAACCATCGCTAGCAAAGTCGGCTGTACAACTGGGGCGAGTGCTAGGAAGTCTCTCTAGACCTGCCGTGTGGCGGCGCTCGGTCTGCAATCACTGACAGTGGCGACACGCGGGTCCGACGTATACTAACGGACCGCGGCCGTTTTAAAGGCTACCACCTAGCAAGTGTGGTGTCTGTCGGTGACACCACAGTTAATATGGCGGTTTTTACGCTTCAGGTGTTCTACATAGTCTCGTACCACTTGAGTACAACGCACAGAACTGCAATACAACCTTGCAAACAGTTAGAAAAATCCTTCTTTGCGAAATTTCGAAACTCGCGTGATACATTGGCTTGAATGTCAGTTATGTCGTGAAAGCAAGGTGTGCAGGACAGACTTTACACAAAACTTTCTCTGCATCAGAACATTCTAGACAATGTCTTGAATACTTGATTTAGCTATGTACAAAAGAACGTTGACATCCCGCTGCCGTGCGTCCGCTCCTTAACACTGCCTGCCCGCAACTGAGTGATCGAATGCACATCCGTTATTTAGAGATGCTAGTTCAAGCAGCCACCGTAGATACTGCGCTGTAATCGTTTATATGACAATTAAGAAAACGGTCTTGCTTGCAAATTTCTTTTAATCGGAGTGACCGGTTTCAATCCTTAAGGATCATCTTCAGGCTCCAGAACGGCAGGTGGACTTCGATGGAGCAGACTGCGCTTATATGCCAGGAATACTCGTAAAACCCGTCTCGGAAATTCTGGACAAACGGTTTAGGCGTCCTCCCCCCACCGTAACACCTGGACCTCCAAAACGACAATATTCGACAGAGCTGGACGTACCCTCTTGTTGCGAGGGATAGGTACTCGTAATGCACTCACGAAGAATCTCTAACGTGATGGGTTTGACGGTCCAGCTGTTGTGGTATGGGGAGGCATGATGATGCTTGGGCGTACTGACCTCCATTTCTCTGAACACGGACCGATCACCAGTGGTCGTCACTGTGACGCCACACACCTTCCTCGTGCGTCTTTCCAGGCTACATTCGACCCTCACGTCATTTTCATAGATGAAAATGCGCAACCACATCGAACTGCGCAGCTAGAGAAACTCTTGGAACGGGAGGATATTCGGTGCATAGATTTGTCCGGTCGTTTTCCCGACTTGTATCCCACGGAGAACGAGTGGGATGCACTTGGGAGACGAATTTCAGCTCGTCCACATGCGCCGCCGACCATGATCGTGGAGGAACGGAACGCCCTGTCACAAGAACTCCCCACCAAGCATGTGGCCAGCACGGAAGCACGTTTTCAGAGCATGCATTGTCGTCCGTGGTGATCACACACCCCTTTAAGAGCCATATCTCGCTGTTCATAATTTCCAGGGGACCACCACGAATCGCAAATGACTTCAGTGTACTTATTGCCTTCCAATAAAAGTGTCATTTCTGTTTGTCTCATTGGGTATTTCTTCCACTTACGGGGGGTTTTGAAAAAACCATGCGAAGTCCGAGAGATGGCACCACCGTCGCGTATCGAGGTCAGGTTTAGTTAGTAGCATCTTTGGAAACAACGCACTCCAAGTTTTCAGGCATATTGCTCTATTCCTTTGTGTTGGCATTCGTGTGAATCAAGGAATTCGAGTGATTGTCAAAAAATGGACGAAAAAGAATTTCGCGAGATGATTAAACATTAGTTTACGAGGGGCAAAACGCCTCAGGAGACTAGAGAGAAGCTTGATAAACATTACGGTGACCCTGCACCTTCGATTAGAACAGATTATAAGTAGTTTCAAAACTTTCGGAGTGGCCATACGGGCAGAAGTGATGCTGAACGTTCTGGACGCCCTGTGGAGGTTACGACTCCAGAAATCATTGATAAAATCCATGATATGGTGATGGATCACAGAAGAGTTAAGGTGCGTAAGATTGCTAGTGATGTGGGCATCTCGAATGAACGGGTACATAATATTTTGCATAAGTATTTGGACATAAGAAACCTATCTGCAAGATGGGTTCCGCGATTGCTCACGCTTGACCAAAAACGGAATCGTGTGAAGGTTACAAGGATGGTTTGCAGCTGTTCCGGAGGAATCCGGAGGACTTTAAGCGTCCTTTCGTCACTGTAGATGAAATATGGATGCCTTACTATACTCCTGAGACCAAACAACAATCTCAACAATGGGTTACCAAGGGAGAATCTACACCAAAGAAGCCGAAGACCATTCCTTCGGCCGGAAAGGTTACGGCGACTGTCTTTTGGGATTTGCAAGAGATAATCCTCATCGAATATCTGGAAAATGTAGAACTATTACAGGTGAATACTATTCAACGTTATTGGATCGTTTGCGAGCGGTCTAAGGCGCTGCAGTCATGGACTGTGCGGCTGGTCCCAGCGGAGGTTCGAGTCCTCCCTCGGGCATGGGTGTGTGTGTTTGTCCTTAGGATAATTTAGGTTAAGTAGAGTTTAAGCTTAGGGACTGATGACCTTCGCACTTAAGTCCCATAAGATTTCACACACACACACACACACACACATTGGACCGTTTTAAAACAGAGCTGGTAGAAGAACGCCGGCGATTGGACCGCAAAAATGTCCTTGTCTTTCACGACAATGCACCAGCACACATCACAGCAGTTTTGGTCGCAAAATTAATGGAAATAGGTTCCCAACTCCTTTGACAACCCCTCCTCCCTATTTTCCAGTCTTGGCTCCCTCGGAATACTATTTGTTCCCGAATTTGAAAAAAATGGCTGGCGGGACAAACATTTTATTCGAACGAGGAGGTGATTGCAGCAACTAGTAGCTACTTTGCAGACTTGGACAATTACTATTATTCGTAAGGGGTCAACAAATTAGAACAGCGTTGGACGAAGTGTATAAGCATAAAATGAGACTATGTCGAAAAAAAAACAGGTTTACCCCAAACACGTAAGTAGTTTTTATTTTTGCACGGATTTCTCAAACGCCCCTCGTAATTTGTGTTCTTTACAGTAGCAGTTCTTTCTACGTATGGTCCAATTATCATCGATCTATGTTATTTTCCGGTGAAACATCATCCGAAAGTTTCTTTCGGCCTTAAAGTTTTTTCACAGGTGTACTATTATGCTAAAGAATGTCCCCAGCCTCACTCTGGCTCGCGCAACAGAGTTAAAATTCCCACTTTTTCTACATCACCAATGAAATCCCCATCCCTGTCTTACTACCTGCTAAAGAATCGTTCGCTTGTTTCATTATATGTCTTGAATTCTGTTTTATATCGTTGATTACACGTCTAAAATAGTTATTTTTCCTGATGACTGTCGTTGAGTAGTGGAGGATGTTGAGTACAAGATATGGAATGTAACAAATAGCGCAGTTCGAGACATAAGTTTGTGGGCGGTGGAAAATAAACTGACGGTAAATCACAGTAAGATTCAGTTTATACAGTTTCTAACCCACAAGCCACTCTAAAAATGAAATTTTGAGTACACAGAATGGCCATACGATATGTGAGTATGAGCAACCCAAACTCTTAGGTGTCGAGACAGACGACAATCTTTCGTCGGAAGATCATGTTTAGTCTTTGTTCAAGAAACTAAATATTGCTATATTTACTATTAGAACAGAACCTGCAATAGGTGTAAAATTAGCCTCCTTGACTTATTACAATTCGCTTCTCACATAAATTACATTCTGGAGTACCTCTTCGCATTCACAAAGGGCAGTTTTTTGGCTCAGGTGGATGCCGAGGAAGCAGACTCTGTTACACACACGGTTCAAAAGAGAACGCACAAGTAACGACAAACAAATTTTAATAGGTCTTCGCGCTAGTATGAAAAGATCTTTGCGCGAAACATGCAACTACCACCGTTATACCTTAGCAAAAGACCTGGCAGACAACCCGAGAAAATTCTTGTGATATGAAAAATCGCTAAGCAGGTCTAAGGCTACCATTCAGTCCCTTGCTCACCAGTCTGGCGTGGCAGTTGAAGAAAGCAAAACGAAAGCCGAAGTTTTAAATTCCACATTCAAGAAATCTTTCACTCAGGAGAACCGTACAAACATACCGTCAGTTGACCATAGGACAGACTCCAGTATGTACTTCACTGTAATAAGCATCCCTGGCGTAGAGAAACAACTAAAAGATTTGAAGGCAAATAAATTACCAGGTCCAGATGGAATCCCAGTTCAGTTATACATAGAGTATTCTACGGCATTGGCTCCTTTCCTGTCTTGCATTCATCCTGAATCTCTCGCCCAGCACAAAATTTCGAGCTACTTGAAAAAAGCGCAGGTGACTCCAGTATGTAAGAAGGGTAAATGAACGGATCCGCAAAATTACAGACCAATATCCCTTACTTCGGATTGCTGCAGAATCCTTGAAAATGTTCTCAGTTTGAATAGAATAAACTTTCTTGAGCCTGAGAAGCTTATGTGCACGAATCTGCATGGTTGTAGAAAGCATCGCTGGGGCGAAATTCAGCTTGTCCCTCTCTCACTTGATATACTACGAACTATGAATGAAGGGCAACAGGCTGATTCCATATTTCTAGATTTCCGAAAAGCGTTTGACACGCTGCTACATTGCTGGCTGTTAACGAAGGTACGAGCATATGGAGTAAGTTCACAGATATGTGAGTAGCTCGAAGACTTCTTAAGTAATAGGACCTAGTAAGTTGTCTTCGATGGCGAGTGTTCATCGGAGACTAGGGTATTGTCAGGAACACCCCAGGGAAGTGTGATAGTAAAGCTGTTGTTCTCTACATACATAAATGATGGGTTGACAGCAATCTGCGGTTGTTTGCTGATGTTTCTGTGGTGTACGGTAAGGTTTCTAAGTCGAGTGACTGTAGGAAAATACAGGACGACTTACACAAAATTTCTAATTGGTGTGATGAATGGCAGATAACTATAATGTGGAAAAATGTAAGACAATGCGGATGGGTAGGAAGGACAAATCTGTAACGTTTGGCTACAGTATTAGCAGTGACCTGCTTGACACAGTCAAGTAGTTTAAATAGCTGGGCGTGACGTTGCCATGCTATATGAAATGGAACGAGTATGTGAGAACTGTGGCAGGGAAGGCGAATAGTCGACTTCGGTTCATTGGGAGAATTTTAGGAAGTGTGGTTCACATTTGTGGTGTAAGTTCACGTTCACGAACCCTGTCCAGGAGTCTGGCGATTCTGACTCTGGCCTCTCAATACTTATTTCCTTTAATGTCGTTTGTTGTTAACAGGAAGAGCTTATTTCCAAGAATTAGTACCTTCCTCTGAGGTAGTAGTCGACGGAAATTAAAAAAAAATAAAAAAGAAATGGTGCAAATGGTTTTGAGCGTTATGGGACTTAACTTCTGAGGTCATCAGTCCCCTAGAACTTAGAACTATTTAAACCTAACTAACCTAAGGACAGCACACACATCCACGCCCGAGGCAGGATTCGAACCTGCTACCGGAGTGGTCGAGCGGTTCCAGACTGTAGCGCCTAGAACCGCTCTGCCACCCCGGCCGGCAGACGGAAATCCAATCTGCATTTGGTTCCTGGTGCACTCATGCTCTTCTGTCTGGGAGTATCTAGGAAATAATTAAACAAATATTTCTGGATTTTTCTAATGATGCTGCCGCCATTTGACTGTAATAATTTTTATTTTGTTGTTATACAATCCAGATTTCGCCTTAGGCCATTTTCAAGTACATGTCAAAAGACCTCAGACCGGTGCGAAAGACAAGACCTTGTCAGAAAAGCATATCTGATCATAACGTTTAGATCCGTCATTAGTAGAAATGAGAGCAGGTCTAAAATGCCTAAATAAGTTGCACACTTCCATTTCTGGACCCTATAGTTGTTACATAATATTTATAACCAATCCAGAGGTATGCGCCACACTATTTTGTCTTTGAGCTGTTCAGACAAAATGCTGTGGTGCATACTTGCGTATTGGTTAGCAGTTTCACGTAACAGCTGCGCTCTAGGGTCAAGAAATGAGTGTGTGCAACTTATTTAGGCATTTTAGAGATGTTCTTACTTCTACTAATGACAGACGTGTATTATGCGACCCGATATGCTTTCCTGGCATGGACTTGTATTTCATACCACTCTAATGTCTTTAGACATATGAATAAGATTTTGTACTTGACAGTGACCTAAGGCCGAAATATGGAATGTATAACAATAAAATAAAAATTATTACAATCAAATGTTGGCACCATATTTCAAAATATTTACCATGACTGTGGCTCCACTATAAAAATTATGCCGTATTGTTGCTTATGTTGACATGTAGTCAGCAGCTTATCATGTGGGTGGAATTCGTATATCTTTTTTTTATTCATTATTGACTTTTCTGATGTTAATTTCATGTACTGATGCGTTCTACGGCCGTAGAGATTCCCTCCCAAATTTGTTCCTACGAAATTAGGCGTGGAAAATAAAAATATAAAATGTTATTAGGGTTTATAGGAATTCCTGTTCGTACCTACGAGGATCGTTCAATAAATAATGCCCCACTTTTTCTCCTCAGAACATTATTATAGTTAAGAGTCACAGTTTGGTGAAAATATACATCAACATGTCTTGTCCATGTCCTATTTTTCTACGTAGTCTCCATAACGTTCTATTGCCGTGCGCCAACGTTGTGGCAGAGCATGTATTCTCTGCTGGTAAAAGCTCTCGTTCTGTCGGTGTAGCCATGTTTTCACTGCATGACTGACACTCTCTGCGGTGTCACCGCCAGACACCACACTTGCTAGGTGGTAGCTTAAATCGGCCGCGGTCCATTTAGTACATGTCGGACCCGCGTGTCGCCACTGTGTGATCGCAGACCGAGCACCACCACAAGGCAGGTCTCGAGATACGATATAGCACTCGCCCCAGTTGTACGACGACTTTGCTAGCGACTACACTGACGAAGCCTTTCTCTCATTTGCCGAGAGACAGTTAGAATAGCCTTCAGCTAAGTCCATGGCTACGACCTAGCAAGGCGCCATTAACCGTATCTGAAGAGAGTCTTATGTGTATTATCAACAGCGATGTACCACAACATGGAATAAAGTTAAGTATTTGAGGAGCTGCATACTTTTCTTATTAGAATTCACTACTTATCCTGTTCCAGAATTCACGCCCGTCTGTGTTAGATAGCTTCCATTTAGGCCGCCTCTATCTACAAGGTGTTGGCACATTTACCAACACATCATTGGCGACGAGTATTGGTGACGCGCCCACATTGCAGTCATTTTGATAGTAACTTGCTCTGATTTATTTGTGTCATGGCTTCGCCACAATCTCCAGATGTACTGTCCGAATTTTATCGCTTGCAGAATCAGCAGACGCAGGCGTTATTGGATGCCCTTGGACAGCTCGTCCAGGGTCAACGTGCCATTCAAACCGATGCGGCCGCCGCCGCTTCACCGCTACCGCAGCCACAACTCGCAGTTGCACCGCCTTTTAGGCCCTACAACCCAGACGTGGAATCGTGGACCGAGTGGTCCCGCCAGTTTGAATTTCATCTCGCCGCCTACAGAATTCAAGGTAACGAGCGGCAGCCTCATTTATTGTCGTGTGTAGGGGTGCAAACGTACCGTGTGATAGTGAAATTGTTTCCCCGACGCGACGTCGCAACTCTGTCCTACGATGAAATTTTGTCGGCATTGGACGCCTATTTCAAAGAAACAGTTAATGTAGTTGCAAAAAGGTATACATTCTTTCGTACAAAACGTACGGCCGGTCAAACTAATCGGGAGTGGATTGCAACTTTGCAAGGCCTTACTAGGGATTGTGCCTTTGAATGTGACTGTGTCCTTCCTTATTCAGATACAATGGTGCGTGATGCAATTGCACAGAACGTTTCTGATGTTCGTATACGGGAGCAAATTTTGAAACTAGTTAATCCCTCCCTTCAACAAGTGATAGACATATTGGATAGACAAAACACACTTGACTTTGCTCAGGAATCATTTGAAACTTCGCCAGCCGTGTGTAACATTAACCGGCCGGCCCGGCGCGATGCGCGGCCCCATCAGCTGCCCTCGCGCACACCAACGCAGCTGCCTCCACGCTCTAAACCAGGTGTGCCGCGCCAGCACACAAATGCAGTGAAATCATGCCTGCGGTGTGCTACTAGACATTCGCGTGACAATTGCCCGTCACGCCAAGCTATTTGCTTTTTCTGTCATAAGAAAGGGCATGTTCAAAGTGTTTGCCAGAAAAAGCTCAGATCAGACACTCATAATCTTTCCAGGCCCTTTGCTTCGCACCGGAATCAAACCAAGAATACTCAGGCTCGTGGACCTTCGCCCATGGACATTCATGTAGTTAATTTCACTCCGCCCAGTGCCACTTTCTCTAACAGTGACTGTGTTCGTCCCACAAAAAGTGTGCGCCGACGTCGCCGGAAATCACGTCAATTAGCAAGTGATTCTGTACCAGTGTCTGTTCAAATTGCACAAAACAGTCGCTCTTGTCGTCAGCAGGACAATAAACTTTTTGTAGATTTGGACTTTAATGGCAAGGTCATACCATTCCAGCTCGATACTGGAGCTGCAGTTTCATTGCTCAATCACGACACGTACAAACAACTGGGCAAACCTCCGTTGTGTGCAGCAAATGTTCAGTTAAAGAGTTATTCAGGACAGCAGATCCCTGTGTTAGGACAGTGCACTCTTCTTGCAACATATAAGGGACAAACAAAACTTGTGTCATTTTACGTTCTTCGTTCTTCTACTGCAGTGAACTTGTTTGGTTTAGATTTATTTCAGTTGTTTAACATGTCTATTGTAAATCAGGTCCTATCAGTGAATCAGACTGTGCCTTCAGACAGTGTTTCTCGTCTGTGTGAAGAATTTGCAGACATTTTTGCACCGGGCCTTGGTTGCGCTAAGAATTATGAAGCACATTTGGAACTGAAAGTAAACGCGCAACCGAAATTTTTCAGAGCGCGCAATGTTCCTCACGCATTGCGTGTTGAGGTCGCAAGAACATTAAACGATTTCGCATCACAAGGTGTGAGTGAATGTGCGCAATGCCTCTTCCCTTTCAGCTCTGCTTCTTAGCTTACGCCGTAAGGGTGTTCCGTTCGTCTGGACGACGGAATGCGAACGCGCCTTTCGCCAGTTGAAATCGGCGTTGCTTTCAAATACTTGTCTTACGCCATTCGATCCCCAGAAACCCCTTTTGTTACTGGTAGATGCATCGGGTTTCGGGATCGGTGCTGTGCTTGCGCACAAAGTTGGCTCGCATGATCGCCCTATTGCCTTTGCGTCAAAATTGCTCTTGTCTGCGCAAAGAAATTACTCACAGATAGAGAAAGAAGCTTTGGCTCTCGTGTTTGGTGTTACTAAGTTCCATGATTTCTTGTATGGTCGTCACTTTACCATCATCACAGACCACAAGCCTTTGACATCGCTTTTTCATCCGAACAAGCCTGTACCTCCGCGTACAGCGCAGAAATTCATTCGCTGGTCTATTTTCCTCTCGCAGTACCGCTACGATATCTTGTATCGGTCCACTTCTAAGCACAGAAACGCCGATGCGTTGTCCCGTTTGCCTGTTGCTGAGGATAAAGCATTCGATTCTTCCGAACTTGCTTGCATGTTCATTGATGCGGAAACCGATGAAGTGGTCGAATCGTTTCGTCGAGTAGCTACAGCCACAGCTGCCGACCCGGTCCTTGCTACCGTTTTGCGTTTTGTTGCTACGCAATGGCCCTTGTCAAAGTCTCGGATCGAGGATCCGTTGGTTCGCCGATTTTTTGCTCACAAGGAGAGACTTTTTGTACAACGTGGTGTTTTGTTGTTGCGTTCTGATAATGATCAGTCCAGAGTTGTGGTCCCACGTTCGTTACAGTCCTCTGTCTTACGGCTTCTTCACCAAGGACATTGGGGTATAGTGCGAACGAAACAACTTGCTCGTCAGCACTGTACTTGGTTCGGAATCGATGCTGCGATTACGAAAATGTGTTCTTGTTGCATGGCGTGTGCCGAACAACAATCCGCACCGCCGCGGAAAGTCTTTGCATGGCCAAAAGCCACTTCCCCTTGGCAACGCTTGCACATCGATTTTGCTGGTCCATTCTGGAATGCTCGATGGTTGGTTCTGGTAGATGCCTTCAGTAATTTTCCTTTTGTTGTCCGGATGTCTTCCACGACGTCCTCTGCCTCCATCCAAGCGTTGTCTGCTATCTTTTGCATTGAAGGTCTTCCGCAGACTATTGTTTCCGACAATGGCCCACAATTCATGTCCGCTGAATTTCAATCATTCTGCCAGGCCAATGGTATTCAACATCTGACATCCGCGCCGTTTTCGCCTCAGTCAAACGGTGCCGCTGAACGATTGGTCCGGACTTTCAAGTCACAGATGTTGAAGTTGAAAGAGTCGCATTCTCGGGAGGACGCATTGTTGCTCTTTTTGTCTTCGTATCGCTCTCAGCCCCGAGATGGTCGCTCGCCGGCTGAGTTGCTCCACGGTCGTCCTCATCGAACCTTGATGTCTTTGCTGCATCCGCCGCATCAGGTTCCTGTGCAGCGGCAGACTCCTGCTTTTGCTCCAGGCGACGTTGTATTCTATCGCAACTATCGAGGTTCACGGCGTTGGCTCGCAGGGCGCATTCTTCGCTAACTCGGCCGCGCGATGTATTTGGTTTTGGGGGCCTCTGGTGAGGTGCGTCGGCATCTCAATCAGCTGCGCCTCTGTCGTCGCCCGGGTTCTGCCGCTCCCCGTCTGCTTTCAGCGACGGTGCCGTCCGATCAGCGCCCTGAGGACCCATCTACTGGCTCGCCTCATCCCCAGGTGTCACCGACGATGCCTTCCATTTTGCCCCATGGCGACGCGCCGCCGCAGCCGCCGCCGTCGCCGACGACGCCTGTTCTCCCGCCGGCGCCGCCCGCAATCGACGCTTCGCTGCAACCGCCAAGCGCCTCCCTGGGTCACGCGCCGCCGATCGCTTCCCGTGACCAGCTGTCCTCCGCCATGGAACTCTTGCCCGCTCCGGACCACATGACGTCATCGCGCGTCGGCTACCCCGACGCAATGGAGGTCGACCCTTCGGCCCCTCCTGTCTCTCTACGGGCGCATACACCGCATGTTGACGTGCACCCTGGACTAGGTTTTCAGGCGTTTCCTAGCTCCCCTCGGACCGAATGGCCGGGTGCGGGTGGCACAGCCTCGCCTGTTGTTAGGCTCCCCACCTCATCGCATACGTCAACATGGGGTCCTCCCCACGGCGGGCGGAAGCCTTATAACACGACCGTTCGCCGATTTGCGGGGGAGGAATGTGGTGTCACCGCCAGACACCACACTTGCTAGGTGGTAGCTTAAATCGGCCGCGGTCCATTTAGTACATGTCGGACCCGCGTGTCGCCACTGTGTGATCGCAGACCGAGCGCCACCACAAGGCAGGTCTCGAGATAGGATATAGCACTCGCCCCAGTTGTACGACGACTGTGCTAGCGACTACACTGACGAAGCCTTTCTCTCATTTGCCGAGAGACAGTTAGAATAGCCTTCAGCTAAGTCCATGGCTACGACCTAGCAAGGCGCCATTAACCGTATCTGAAGAGAGTCTTATGTGTATTATCAACAGCGATGTACCACAACATGGAATAAAGTTAAGTATTTGAGGAGCTGCATACTTTTCTTATTAGAATTCACTACTTATCCTGTTCCAGAATTCACGCCCGTCTGCGTTAGATAGCTTCCATTTAGGCCTCCTCTATCTACAAGGTGTTGGCACATTTACCAACACATCACTCTCGTCATCTTGAAAGTGTGTAGAGCCAATTGTCCAGTTGCGACGCACCGGTCGACACGAGTAATGGCTCCCGCACGATTCAGCGTGTCTGGAGCAGTGGCTGTGACACGCCGTGGCTGATCATGGAGCTCTGTTTCTGCAGTTCCTGAGGCTGTAACTTTCTGTACCCAACTCCCAATTGTACTACTATGAATTGCAGCAATTCCATACACTATACACAAACGCTTATGGATGTTCATTTCTGTTTCTTTTTCTGCACACAAGAATTCAGTAACATCACGCTGACCGTAACGTGAAGTCGTATGTAGACGCCGTTTTGACGCTGTACTACAGCTCTGCCATCTGCCAGAACGGTTCCAAACTTCACCGGCGCATAGAACAAACATCAAATGTGAATCACGAACAAGACATCTGTCTTTGTATATTAATGGCTTTAAAAAATGTGGGACATTACTTATTGAACGACCCTCGTACTTTCAACCTAGTCCTGTCAAGTTCTTATATTCCCCTTTTTTTGTACTAGAGGCGAACAGTACATTATATCTGCGCATTGGAGGTGGTTCAGATATCATTATTCCATTAACAAGAACCATTTCGTCATTTTTCCAGTTTAAGGCTCTGAAAACGTCTTCCTGGGCTATTGAGAGTAGTTTTGGTGATGTGGAAACTCCTTCTCTGACTTGTCTTTCACTTGCCATTAGAATTTATAACGTCCCACAATTTCTGCTCAGGGTCAGCGAGTCTGACTGCGATGCAGAGCACCCGGGTTCATTTCTTGAAACTGCCAGGGACCATTCCTTGATGGGAGGACTAAACACGGTGAACACAGTCTCGCGATGCCAACTGCGCACCAATTTGAGCGAGAAGTAGCGGCCCAACATCTGGGATGGTGACGACTGGCGAGAGATGGGCGTGCTGACCCCCATGCTCCTTCGTACACCAAAAACGACGCCACATGGCACAGGATGACACGGCGGCCGGTCGGCATCGCGTGGTTCTCTGTGTCTGATCCCTGAGTTACAACGTTCCACTATATTCATGTATTCTTAATTACCTTGCATTAAAAGTTATTGTATTGCTATTTTACTATTGTCTTACGTACGTTCCGGTCATTGCTTGGAGATGTTCATTGCACAAGAGGTTCACGACGTATGAAAACTAATATGTGAACACTGTGGTATGCTTTATATTACACTTAATGTGTATTCCATCGTGGTAGCGTGTATCACTCTGTTTATGGCCCTAGAGAGAGTGTGCTAATTTCCTTGTCACATTTTTGTTACCGGTACCGTTAAATTGTAATAACATACTTGTTGCATAATTGGGAATAAATAAATGTATGAGAGTCTGCTTCGTACTTACTCTGCAGGTATAGAAACTTTAAAATATTTATTTCTCATTGCACTAAAATTCATCCTTAAAGATTTTATGAAGACGTCTGAAAATTGTAACTTTATTTAAATTTCATTAATGTCCCTAGCAACAGTGATCCAACAGCATTTTCTTTTTGTAGCAGCATCTTATGAACATACACAATTACTCTGTGAGAAATGTACATTTAAATTTAGCATGTCACGTGATTCCTAAATTCCCTCCTTTGATGTTTAAGGTGGGTGTTGTCTGTTACTAAAATAGTATTACGGTTGCTAATACTTATGTCATTGCTAATCGTCTCGAGGAAGACAGACATGTCAATTGTAATACTTATTTATCTCTGTGACATTTGATTTTGAGAGTGATGTGGAATAATGTAGTAATTACTGTGACACAGGTCCGTACTTTATTTATTTATCAGTTGACAGTTTCACAATCTCAAAATAGATTTCACTGTCATGTCCAATATTCGGGCGTTCAATTAACGGAGCTGACAGGCCATTAGCTACCCTGTGCTGGTAGTCAAGTTGCCTGCCGTACTCCCGCTGTTCGTTAGGTGACATTCGCAACAGGCTGCATGTCGTCACACCCCACTATTACTGTGGATTCTGTTCATTTTCGAAAATGTCTCGAGAACATGATGACATCATTATGGCTAAGCCGTTACAAGTCTGCATTTGGTAGCTAAAACATTCTCTGTGATGGAGAAAGACATCTCTCGAGAGTACTTTACGGTTAACGACTGTAAGACAATTTGTGAGGCATTCTACCGACAGTGATGCATTTCCTGAATGAATTTTCACTCTGCAGCAGAGTTTGTGCTGTTTGGAAACTTCATGGCATATCAAAACTTAAAATCCGTTCATTATAATGCTCTTTCATATAATTTATCTTTACGTGAGTTGTTAATCGCTAGCGAAGTGCAGGGACACACTGTGCACAGGTTTCGCCTGCTAGAAATGCCACAGTCTTTCGCTGCATAGCGAAAGTGCGTTGTACGCTGAACTTTGGAGGGTGTAGCTGAATGACCAATCTTGTATGGGCGTGGCTGAGAATTGAGCTAGCACGTCCATGCTGACATGAAGAAAAAACGAACTGATGTTTCTGGGATCGCTAGAGGCTTCGCGTCGACATTTTTATGGACATTTCTACGACGCAACAGACACGAATTTATGGTGACAACGTTGCTTACAAACGAGATTTGGCATAATATTTCGTTCACAGAATTTTTAGTTTTGGAGAAGCTCTTTCTTTGTGACCAAGGTTAAATCTGTTGTTCAAAACGTGAGACTTTGTTCCATGTTCAAGGAACAGAATCAGTCTTTCATTTATTCATCGGTGAATGTAGGCCATGTCGTGCCCTACTCTCCCAGTTATCTAGTATTATTATGGGAATTAGTAAGGTTATTGGATTTCCTTTTTTCTATATTTGATACTTTGTGGCCTTGTAAAGCGTTTGGTCCACTGAAAGGCATATGTAAACTAGTTAGTAACTTATTACTGCTGTATGCTTGATGAATAAATAAGGCAATGTATCGAAGTTTGATGTAAGGATTTGAAAACAAGTGAGGCATATCGAAATTGGAATTAGTAGTCGTGTATGTAAATGTATCGAGGCTTTTTTTTTAGTTTTTTTTTTGCCTGAATAAGAATGTGGTATTTTTTCGTGGCTGACAATTTTAGTTCATATTAATTTTAAGAGAACACATTTTCTGACGTGAGGAACATACTTATTGCACAGGACCGGCAGAAAGTCGTTTAGAAGAGCAAGCGGAACCGTGTCAACATGCAAAGGGGAAAGCGGTGTACCCTGCGAGCTTTCAAATAAAAAAAATGAGGTGTTGTGGTGAGTGCCCTCAACTACGTACCCTCAGACTCAGAGTCGAAATATTAAAGGTTTTGGTTGATTTCGTTGTCTAGGGGCTGGGATACGTAGTTCCCGCATTACAGGCCAAATACTGCTGAGTCCATAGTATACAATATGAATATACACATGAATCGAATAGTCGACGGTTCCTATCACTCGGCATTTGCAAATTTAGAATGAATAGACATTTATAAATGAAGGATTGCAATTAAATAAAATCTGTAGGTACTATCTTAACGACTTTGAACGATGAGTACGATAGCAGAAGTACCTTTAAGAATGCCCTTTATTACTGTAAAACACTTATTGCGGCCGATCATCCAACAATTAAATAAAATATAAGTTGAATAACAGGGAAATAATAGATTCCTTCTTCACGTAATTAGTTATGAACAACAACATAGCTCGCGAGATATTCACTTCTAAACGCGTACTACGTCTTCAATACAGAAGTCACGGAAATCTCACAAGTGCATTAGTCGGCACTACGAAATATTTCTATCACTCCCAACCACGCTCAAATTGCTCCACTCTCCAAGTCTTTCCCTCGACCATGTGTCCGTCGCGCCGTACTGTCCAGAACTCTCCGTTCAGCACCTCCCGTGTCCTGTGTCGCACTGTCCAGCACTCTCTCCATGTCTTTTGCGACTGTCCCTCGCGCTGCGCTCTTCAGAACTCCCCCTCCATTCACTTCGGTAGTCGCCTCCCTTAGTAACGAGCGCTGTGAATGGCGATAGTGTTTCTGTCATGTCTCCAAGCCAAGGCACACTCGCAAACATTTTGAAACACATTTTAAATAGCTTGAAGTTAAATAAATATTCCTACAGTTGTACCATAAACACACTCTGACACACATTATTAAATACATAAACAAATTAAATAAACATACATCAAAGGGGTAGAACAGAAGGTAGGCCAGTAGCCTAATGTCTCTGTGCTTCCTAAAACACAGTAAATATTTAACCAATTTCTTGTTGGATAGTATATATCGGAAACAAACAAAGACATAGATGAATAAATGTATTTATAAGCATGCTGCTACCGTTTTTCATGTAAGTGTGGAGTACTTATGGCCTGACGCGATCGATAGTAATCGACCACTTTGACCTCCAATAACTCATGTACTGTTAAGTTACATGCCTGTAATTTACACCTATTTAGGTTTACACTAATAGCTTGATAAAGACAGGTGAATCGACAAAATTGGACGAACCGATTAGATTTTGGAAATTAGTTGCTGGGTGTTACTTGTATAATGTATTGTCAGATAATAAACTTTAATAAAGATACTGAAAATCTGATTACTCCATCAGAATCGTCGTGCAAATAATGGTGATGTACATGATTGTTTTCGAGGTATCATGATTCATCTGGCTACTGTTAATTTCTACATGAACTGTGAAATGTCTGCCATTAAGGTTTCACAAAGTCCGCCATCTTTGGCACTCCCTGCAAGTCTCCTTCATCGACACAGCGTCACCATGGGACTCCGAGCCACACGGCCGATGGACCCCTGCTAACGTTCGGCACCACGTGGCCAGCCCACTGAGAGGCCCAAGTGTGGCCACGACAACTGCGAACTTGGAATATTTTCAGGGCGCCACAACTCGTCCGTTACCTCACAACCCAAAGCCTCATCATGAGCATCACTGTATTGTGGTTGCTTGTATCTAGGCAACAGCAGACAGGACACGGACATTGTAACAAGCTCATGCGTATTTGACAATCACTCCAAGCTGGGTTGCAAGTTTCGAGAAATTAGGAAAACGGTAAGAGGAAGCAGAAGGATCGTGTGGGCGATCAACAGCGATGTCATTAGCAGTGAAAGTAGAAGTTACGAGTCAAGATACCTCTGGGTGTTGAACTAATAGCCGTTGCTGCACTATAAGCAAAGTGTCCTCACAAGTAGCATAAGTAGTACAATGGCTCTACCAATACAAGACAAGTCAGAGTCGGAAGGTGTACCTCAAAGTCACAATACTAAGCCCAATGCAGCAGGAAGGAATCTGCGGGGAAGAGTATATTCTATGCCAGAAAGCTGTCATGTAAGTATAGAGGAATATACATATTGGTTGTTCTTATCAGTGTGGCAGATAATAGAAGAACAACGTGTCTATATTACTGAAATAATATTCCCAAATACGCAGTTTTCTCCCACTGCGATGCAGAAATTGGCACGCAGTGTACCTACCGCCTTCCTGTATATTGGTAGCACCGTATGACCTCACCCTCGACACTTCTAACAGCGAGGTGTCAACGAGGGCAAGAGAAATATCAGAGCTTAGACATTCATATGAGATATAAGGTGGGTTAATGGTGGCACATAGGCACCAAAATTCACCTCAATTCTGTCTAACGCCAACATACATGCGTCAAACAGTGGGAAAGTCGTCACACCTCCCCTCACCCACATACCACCGCTTCTCGTGACACCTCCTCGACAGGATCCACAATCGCGAAGCCCAGGGTTGAAATTTTGTAGTTTTCTTATGAGCGGTCCAAGAAAATATTTCGGACGTAGCACTGCTCAAAAAACCCTCATGAGCTGTCACAAGGGGCGTGAATGAGACCACCCATTCGCATAGGACATTCGTTACCACATATTTCATTCTTAATAACCTTTGACATTGGCAAACCCCCCCCCCCCTACCCTCCCAAACGGTTCAAACATTGTCTAAGGACGTCACGGGAGTGCAACCCCACTGAACATGATCTCGCCCTCTAGGAGAGTAGTGTGACCACAATTTTTTCTCTGGTCTACAGTGCGGTATCACTAGGGGTCGTTCAAAACCACTTGACGAAATTTGATCTTGATTTGAAGCAGAGCAATTTTTTCTCTGTGCAGTGGTGTGTGGGTGTGTGAACAGCAGTGATTTTTAGGGGGGGGTGTATGGAGGGTGGGACACTGAAAGAATGACACACACTCGTATAAAAGGTCCTTATGAGACCGACTGCACACCTATGTTGGCCACTTTAGGGAAGTCTCTGTAGAGAGGAACCCAGCCAGCGATCGCTATCCGCTAGCAGGACAGGCAACACTCTTGACACATGTGAATTCTGAGGTATGTCATGTGTCGAATGGTTTGCCAATTCCGCCGATGGGTAGGGATAAAGGGATGGGTATCTCTGCACAGAGAACAGTTTCAAGTGGATAACAAAGGTGTCCAGGTGGAATCGACGGTGTTACCCAACTAGGGAGTCCCAGAGGCGACCTTATTTTATTCACGTGTGAGTCAACATCATCCACTCCCTCCCACCCCCCATGATCACCTCAGGAGGACGCGAGAAAGAAGGGATGAAGAAGCAATGACGTCCTTCTCTGCCTGGAATCACTATCAGATTTTGTTGAGTGGTTTTGAAAGGATGTTAGTGGTTTCACCTTGTTACAGGAGAGTTACAGTCACATTACGTTCCAGAAGGATGACATTACGTTCTATGGGGCTGCAGACCCATAGGTCCATGACGTCTTTAAACAAATTTGCATCATCTAGAGGGGGGGGAGGGTTGAGGAGTAACAAAGGTTTTCAAGAACGACATCCTGTTGCAGATCGACTGCGAAATGTCTGGAAATGAAAGCCAGAAGGGGAGGGGGGTTGTTTCATTCACGCCCTTTACAGCTTCCTAAGGCCTTTTCGTGTCGATTCTGAGCAATGATGTATCTGCAGTGTTTTCTCCAGTCATCCAAGAGAAAACTGCGTAAATTCAACACTGGACGTCGCTGTTCTGACATCTGACATCTACACTCCTGGAAATGGAAAAAAGAACACATTGACACCGGTGTGTCAGACCCACCATACTTGCTCCGGACACTGCGAGAGGGCTGTACAAGCAATGATCACACGCACGGCACAGCGGACACACCAGGAACCGCGGTGTTGGCCGTCGAATGGCGCTAGCTGCGCAGCATTTGTGCACCGCCGCCGTCAGTGTCAGCCAGTTTGCCGTGGCATACGGAGCTCCATCGCAGTCTTTAACACTGGTAGCATGCCGCGACAGCGTGGACGTGAACCGTATGTGCAGTTGACGGACTTTGAGCGAGGGCGTATAGTGGGCATGCGGGAGGCCGGGTGGACGTACCGCCGAATTGCTCAACACGTGGGGCGTGAGGTCTCCACAGTACATCGATGTTGTCGCCAGTGGTCGGCGGAAGGTGCACGTGCCCGTCGACCTGGGACCGGACCGCAGCGACGCACGGATGCACGCCAAGACCGTAGGATCCTACGCAGTGCCGTAGGGGACCGCACCGCCACTTCCCAGCAAATTAGGGACACTGTTGCTCCTGGGCTATCGGCGAGGACCATTCGCAACCGTCTCCATGAAGCTGGGCTACGGTCCCGCACACCGTTAGGCCGTCTTCCGCTCACGCCCCAACATCGTGCAGCCCGCCTCCAGTGGTGTCTCGACAGGCGTGAATGGAGGGACGAATGGAGACGTGTCGTCTTCAGCGATGAGAGTCGCTTCTGCCTTGGTGCCAATGATGGTCGTATGCGTGTTTGGCGCCGTGCAGGTGAGCGCCACAATCAGGACTGCATACGACCAAGGCACACAGGGCCAACACCCGGCATCATGGTGTGGGGAGCGATCTCCTACACTGGCCGTACACCACTGGTGATCGTCGAGGGGACACTGAATAGTGCACGGTACATCCAAACCGTCATCGAACCCATCGTTCTACCATTCCTAGACCGGCAAGGGAACTTGCTGTTCCAACAGGACAATGCACGTCCGCATGTATCCCGTGCCACCCAACGTGCTCTAGAAGGTGTAAGTCAACTACCCTGGCCAGCAAGATCTCCGGATCTGTCCCCCATTGAGCATGTTTGGGACTGGATGAAGCGTCGTCTCACGCGGTCTGCACGTCCAGCACGAACGCTGGTCCAACTGAGGCGCCAGGTGGAAATGGCATGGCAAGCCGTTCCACAGGACTACACCCAGCATCTCTACGATCGTCTCCATGGGAGAATAGCAGCCTGCATTGCTGCGAAAGGTGGATATACACTGTACTAGTGCCGACATTGTGCATGCTCTGTTGCCTGTGTCTATGTGCCTGTGGTTCTGTCAGTGTGATTATGTGATGTATCTGACCCCAGGAATGTGTCAATAAAGTTTCCCCTTCCTGGGACAATGAATTCACGGTGTTCTTATTTCAATTTCCAGGAGTGTACATCAAGGGCCTCAAGGGAAACGGTGAGATGTTGATAAATCTCGCGGTTTTAAGCGTCGCCGACTCCTCTACTGACGTCACACAGTACCACACTTTCACACCTTTACAGAAGAAGGTTGTAGGCACCTTCAAGTCAAATTTCGAACTTTGGCGTCACCATGACAGAAAATGACAGGGTTGCAAATGGTTGACCTTTAATTTTGTTGTGCAGAGTATGTGTTTCTGCAAAGAGTCGCAGTGACTCGTGGCACACAGAAAATACCGACTCTTCATCTCTGACAAAGCTGCATAAACAAGGAGGCTGAGTAAAATATATGTTTTGACTATTAATAAGGAAAATGAGCAACAGAACAGACCTCTTGTCTGGTGGCTGGGAACCAATGTTGATGGAGTCATTGGGACACTTTGGAATTATGTTGCTACAGGAGTCCTGTATATTGCTGCAGGGATTTATAGCAGCACTGGGAGTGTGGGTCGCCATTCTAATATTATTACCCATCTCTATGTTCAACCCAGCACCTATTCGCTTGTAAGTCGGCAGGAGGCTACTCCGCTGAACTTCAGTGACAGCTTTCTGTCCTATTATTATTACCCATCCTTCCCATATAGGGCTACTGGGTACACTGGCTTGAGGAAATCTCTAGTGCTAAACTAATAGCGAAAATATCCTCCCTACATCCAGCAGTTATTGACGAAACTGGATGGAGCTACCGTCTAGCGCTCAATCAACGGTAACTACACCCCCCAAACTCCCACACTTCACAGACAGAGGAAAGAAATTTGGATTTTCCCACCAATTTCTGAATTTCCCGCCAATAGCAGGAGGGGAGTTAGACTGCATAAGTATTCTGGGTCCGCCGTCTTGGATTATGATGCCACAGACTGTTCTTGTATTCTAAAGAAGATGACAGAAAATAAATAATATATTGTTATTAGGCCCTCTTCAATGCAAAATAATTAGCATTTGAATTCACTGCCAAAATTCTAATGTACCACCAAATTTTGTATTTCCGCCATTTTTTGCCAGGTGGGGGATGGGGAGAGATTTGTATTTCCCTCAGGAACCCACGTGCCAGCTGGGGAAATCATGTGACGTCATCATAGGAAGCCGAATTTAATCAATTTAATTAATTTGATGACAAAAGTGTGCTCACACCGCTATTACCCTACTAAGCTCGAATTAGTTAGTAAATAAGCCATAACAATAAAACGACTGTGAAACACTCTAGTAAGGCATACAGGGTGTTCAAACAAAGGGCCACATATTTCTGCAGCAGACAGTATTGGTTTAAAACAAAAGAAAAGTTTTGGTAAGCATATGTCTGTAAACTTGTACCTATTGAGATGTGGACCGATCCGTCCCCTCGTTCCCATCTGCCTGTTACGTAGATGTGCTCACTACAAGTAGTGCTGTGGTAGTTATTACACATTCTGATGTATCCTTCAGTCCTCCTTCGCTGTCACTCACTCATTCTTTCAAATGCACCAGATTCCATTCTGATTCTGTGACAAGCGTTGGTCACATGGTCTCATAGCGTCTGCACGTTTTCGATGGGTTGGGTATACAGCATTCGCTTTAACTTTCCCCATAGTTAGAGATTCAACGGATTTGGGTCCGGAAAATGGGGAGCCATGTTAGCGGACCTGGTGCTGGTATATACCCATACCATCGCACTGAGCATAAGTTTCACGAGCGTGTGACGACTTCAAGTGACACAATCCGAGTCATTCCAGATGTATTGAACATAGTAGGCGATTCACTGAATAGAAGAGCAGAAAGATGTTAGGTTTAGAGTAGCGCTCTACCAGAACTACGTTTCGGTAGTTTTGGTACACCACGTAAATGACGTAGTATATGATGAGGTCACCAGTTGTGTTGGATGCATTGGTAGGGAAAGAAACATAAATGAATGTTTAAGAGAGGGGCTGGCAGCCGATGACTTCTCTTTGTTTGGCTGGTTCTTTGTTTGTTTTGTTTTGTTGTGGATTGAGGGAGCCCACTTTGATGATCGTGACACACAGTGAAAGTAACACATAATAGTGAATAATAAAATATACGAGTATTACTCAACTTTGGTAATGCTGGTTACAGTAATCGTAGAATGTACGTTTAGCCTATCAGTGCTGCATTGACTACAGTTCCATGAACACAGACTAAATAGTATTCTCTGAACTAAAGCCGAGAGAAAGCTAATCTTCTGCCTTGATGTACTATTCGAAGAACAGTTCCAAAATAAAAGTGCTCAGCTAAATCTCTAGGCAGACGGTCTCTGTCCATACATGATAATTCAATCCACTGTTCTGTTTCTACTGAAGACGAACCACTGTCTCTATCTCACTCGACGACTTGAAGACTTGAAGACACGACCAACGTTCTGCAAGAATTCTCCCGCAAGAGTCGGACTGACTTAAGACTTTCAACTGACAACTGCTTTTCATGCACGGTTACTTAAGCGCGCGTCTCTCTTTCTGGTGGAGCTGCTACTCCAAGGGGCTTGATTATCGCGGGCTTCATGGCTGATTTGTTTCTGCTGCGGACGGACTTCGCGATATTTCTGGTTCCGACTGTCGCAAACACGTCGTGCGTGGTATATCAGTGCAACACAGTTTGAAACTCACATCATTCAGTGCTAATACGTTGTGTATTTTATGCACTTAGAGAATATAAATTGCATTTTGTAAATATTAAAAATTAGCTCACTGTGAAAGTTTTGCGCTTTTTGTAGCCAAAGGAATGACTTTTGATGGAAGTACAGTTTAACTTGCACAAACATACAAAAATATATATAATTATTTTTGTTCTTTGGTACTGAATAGAACGTTCTTCTTCATGATCAAAGAGTTTCCTGTTATTACTGATAAATACGAAAGTTGTTTATGAATAACACAGGCATGTTTTATGTAAGTTCGACGAAGTATTGAAGTGATGTTCCCTATATTCTTGTTTTGCGTTTTTGTCTTCAGTTTGCCTTTTTTTTTAGAACATTGCGTTTTCTTGTGCTACAAAGTAAATCTGTATCGTTTTTATTTTTGCTGTCATCTCTCTGTTTCACGTTACAAATCAATTTTCGAAGAAAACCTAAAATAAACATTGACAATTCCAATTGTGCTATAAATAGTTTACTGTTAGGTAACGGGTAGGAGGATAACTATGCAGAACAAAAATATTTCATACGTTACGCGACCCTTTTTACATTCTCTTGCAATTTCTAGACGGTTCACCGCTTCCAGTTTCTAGGGAAATCTAGTAAAACAACACGTAAAGAATGCGTTCGATATGAAGAAACGCCCGATAAGTACGCAACACACCTAAATGCACAGGTAACGTGGGTGTGACATTAACTCACCACGGCTACTAGTAAAACAAACAATTTACACTTGCGTATGATTGTCTACAGCGGCCTATAGTAGTTTCAAAACTCTAGTCAGGATGCGTGGCAGCTACATATAGCACTGATTATAGTGTATACTTCTACGTAACAGACAGATGACAATGAGAGGATCGATTGGTTCACATCTCAGCAGGTATGGGTCTCCGGTCATATAACTGGAAGTACTTCTCTACGAGTTTTGACTACCACTGCTTCCTGTACGAATAGACGAAACTTTTTTTAAACACACATTGTTTGTGAAATAAGTTGTTGAACTGCTTAAATAGTACCTGTTTGAAACCCTGAGTACTTCCTTGTATGACAACAGTACTCTCCGTTTCACTCAAAAAAATGGTTCAGACATCACACACATCCATGCCTGAGGCACGATTCGAACCTGCGATCGTAGCGGTCGCGCGGTTCCAGACTGTAGCGCATAGAACCGCTCGGCCACTCCGGCCGGCCGTTTCACTCAAAAATGGCTCTAAGCACTATTGGACTTAACATCTGAGGTCATCAGTCCCGTGGACTTAGAACTACTTAAACCTAACTAACCTAAGGACATCACACACATCCATGCCCGAGGCAGGATTCGAAGCTGTGACCGTAGCAGCAGCGCGGTTCCAGACTGAAGCGCCTAGAACCGCTCGGCAACAGTGGCTGGCAGTTTCACTCGCATGTCCTAAGTAACTGAATAAAGTTTCTACCCCATCTCTCATCTTGTTGCTGTTGCTTCAGTCCAAAGGCTGGTTTGACGCAGGTCCCATGCTACTCTATCCTGTGCGAGCCTCTTCAAATAACTACTGCAACATACATCCGTCTGAATCTACTTACTATATTATTTTCTTAGGCTCCCTCTACAATTTTTGCCGCCCACATTTCCTCCAGTACTAAACTGGTGATCCCTTGATATCGCAGAATGTGTCCTTTTACACAAGTTGTGCCTCAAATTTCTTGTATCCCCAGTTCTATTCAGTATCTCCACGTTAGTTACGCGATCTAACCATCTAATCTTCAACATTCTTCTGTAGCACCGTGTTTCGAAAGCTTATATTATGTTTTTGTCTAAATTGTTTCTCGTCCGTGTTTGACTTCCGTATATGGCTACATTCCGGGCAAATACTTTAAGGAAAGACTTCCTGACACTTAGATCTATATTCGATATTCGTAAGTTTCTGTACTTCAGAAATGATTTTCTTCCCATAGTCAGTCTAAATTTTATATCTTCTCAACTTCAGGCATCATCAGTTATTTCGCTGCCTAGATAGGTAGACTCATCTAATAATTTAAATGTCTCTTTTCCTAATCTAAGCCCCTTAGCATCAAGCAGTTTAATTCGACTACATTTCATTATCTTTATTTTGGTTTTGTTGATGTTCATTTCATATCCTCCTTTCAATAACCTGTCCATTCCATTCCATTGCTCTTACAAGTCATTTGCCGTTTATAACCAGAGTTAGAACGTAATCAGCAAACCTAAAAGTTTTTATTTCTTCTCCCTGATCTTTAATTCCTGCTGCAGATTTTTCTCTTGTTTCCCTTACCGCTTGCTTAGATTACAGATTGAGTAACACTGGGGATGGCTACTAACATGTCTCTTTCCCTTCTCAACCACTGTTTCCCTTTCATGCCCCTCCACACTTATTACCGATATCTGATTTCTGTGCAAGCCGTAAATAGCCTTTCGCTCCTTGTACTTTATCCCCGCTACCTTCAGAATTTCAAAGAGAGTATTCCAGTCGAAATTGTCGAAAGTTTTCTCTAAGCCTAAAAATGCTATAAAAATACGTTTGTCTTTCCCTAACCTGTCTTCCAAGACAAGTCATAGGGCCAATACTGCCTCGCATTTTCATACATTTCTCTGGAATCCAAACTGATCCCGCCTCGTCTCCTACATTCCAAACTTTACAGAAGCTCTCCTGCAAACCTTGCAGAACTAGCACTCCTGAGAGAAAGGATAGTGGTAGAGCACTTGCCCGCGAAAGGCAAAGGTCCCGAGTTCGAGTCTCGGTCCGGCACACAGTTTTAATCTGTCAGGAAGTTTCATATCAGCGCACACTCCGCTGCAGAGTGAAAATCTCATTCTGAAGTTTTTCCCTTGTTTCCGACGTTACAAAAGAGCCAGCGCGCAATTCATTGTCACCGAAGTTCTTTCCTCAAGTGACAAAGACGCGACAGTATCCTTTCGTGCAAGTTTTACGTTCTGCTGTAAGGTGACAATGTCCCGGGGAAAAGGGAGCAGCGGTCGACGTGTGTGTTTATACCTCTCTCTGTGTGTGAGGGTGGGAGTGCCGCTCTTGTCGTCAAGGGCCGCGGCACGCAGGCTGCACGTCGGCCGCTAAGCCTCCCTGGGGCCGGCACATAAATTGCTGCCTCCCCTCTCCCCTCCACCCACCCCCTACCAGACACAGTGCCAGCGGCCACGCGCCGGCCGACCGTCGGGTCGTGGCTGCCGAGTCAGGGTGATGAACGGCGCTGGTGCCTCCAACACGGCGCTTAGCCGCTCCTCTTCCCGGCACGCACTCAATAGTGTCATACGGGCAAGCAGAACCTGCCCCTGACGTCTTCACTGGCTGGCTCACGGGCTATGCTTCTCCTCTTTCCTGACGAAGAAGAATGAATGCTGTTCAATGGGCAAGCAATAATGTTAAAAATCGTTTACAGTAGGGTATCATAAGTGTGAGTATTTTTTCATTAGGAGACAGAGGCGGATTTGAATAAGTACTGAAAAACACTTTTTTTCTCGGACAGCTTCGGTTGAAAAAAATGCGGAATTTGTCATTGGGCATCGAGGAACATTCCCGCTTCAGCCTCTATAGCTTCACGAAGTTCCGATAGGTGGCAACGCAATACATAGCGTTCAAAATGGCGCCTGTAACGAAGGTGCGTTGTAAGTAGACAGCTGCCATTGAGTTTCTTTTGGCGGAAAACCAAAACATTATTTTCAGCCGTAATGGCTAAGTTTGTGAACCGCGACTGTGTGGGATAATTATCTATTTCAAGTTTCTGCTACCAGTCACTTTTTATTTAATGCTTAATGTAACATAATTCAAGACTATTCAAAAACACAGAAGTAAAAATTAGCTTCAGCACCAACAACAACCTAAGCAGGAAGCTTATTCACAATATAAAACCGCCAGATACAAGTCTTGATGCACCTGGCACTTACAAAATTACCTGCAGCCAATGTAATAAATATTATATTGTCCAAACAGCAGAAATTTCAGAACCCGATCCAAAGAACATTTAGACTGCTACAGGCTTGATAAATATAACAAATCAGCAGTAGCAACTCACATTCGAGACACAGGCCACCTTTTGAAAATCGAAGACAGCCCTCGGAATTTTACACAAAATAGGATAAAGTAAAAGAATGGATATCATGGACGAAATGGAAATATTCATATATAAAACAAAGCATGGAGATAACACTCTTAATGAAATAACCGAATTCAAAAACTCAAAATTCTTCAACAGTCTTAAGCCAGTTCCAACTCAATAGATTCAAGAAACGTCAATGTAAATAATTGCCTAGAATCAAGAATATCGATACAAAACCTCGATAATCGATACAGACTCACATGCTACAGTCCGCCATCTTGTGTTGTGTGTATAACATCGAAGCAATTCGTGCAGTGAATTACGTTGGCAATCGGTGGCAAAATATAATGTGCAATAGTGTAATGTCAATCAACAGCTCCGCCATTACACCGGTGATGCAAGTGAAGCAGCAAGATGATGAGATTGTAAGTGATCAGCTGTGATATAAAAGCCTCTCACACTATTTTCGTAACACATAACTGATGCAAATCTGTCTGCATCCGATACAGGCAGTGATATACACAGTCAACAACAACGAAGGAAACCAGTGGAAAACATCACTGATTTCGATTTCTATATATACACTGCCCCCTCCTCCCCCCCCCCCCCAAATGCCGCACCAGCAGCTACAGTAAAAACCAATGCACAAAGTGTTCTAGATTAATCTAGTTTAAGACTGTTTATTTTTGAGTAACATTTCTCTATGTATGTATGTAAGTATAAACGCTTGAAGATGAACAGAACATGTTCGAAACGCGTTGTACTATGCTAGATTAAGCATAAAATAAAATGTGACTGGTAGCAGAAACTTGAAATAATTAAACCAAAACATTCATAGGCACCTGCAGAATGTCTACAGGGACCTGGGAAAGAACAAAAGCACGGTGAGTCGTTGGTCGAGGCATCTGCCATCATCGCAACAATGTCGGGCGAACTTGTCCGAGTTCCAGCGTGCCAGCCGGTCATGCACGGCTGTGGCTCCTACAACACAGGAATGTGGGGACACTCTCATTAGAGATGACCGACTGACCACAATCAGACACCTCGCTCACCGAAGTCTGCACACCCAAGAGAAGCTCGCAAAAATTCGTTGGTCTATTTTTTTCTCATTCACCCTACAACCCGGATATCACACCTTCTGACTTCCATTTGTGTGGCCCAATGACGAAAGCACTCCGTATGAAGCAGTACGTGGATGACGGGGAAGTAATTGTCGCAGATAGACGTTGGTTCTGTCGTCGACCAGTAGAGTAGTACCATGAGAGCATAGAAACCCTCCCAGTAAGGAGGCGTAAGGCCATTGCGTTGAAAGGAGATCGTGTTGAAAACCAGTATTTTGTAGCGAACAGAGTGGGGAATGATATGTTGTACTGGAATCCTGAAGAAAGCCAACTTGCGCTCACGAAAAAAGTGTTGCATTACTTACTAGACGCCCGATGTAATTGATTCATTCTCTATTTACGACGAGTAAATACATGGAATTTCTGTTTCCGTTAAGTTATAGCGGAGAACGTGGTGAATTTTCTGCATATGTCAGTTTCGGGCCTGTTGGCAGTGGTCTTCGGGTTAGCCACCGGAGACCTACGAAGTGACGTGTAGTGGTCAGAAACAACTAGATGGAGCGCCATAGAACTGGCTTCTTGGCCTAATGGATAGATGAGGTATTGAGGACAGTCAGCAGATTTGATATAGAATTTGAAAGATTTCTTCTTCGTGTTTTGATAGATGCATGGTTGCCTAAGTGCTCCCAGATGTATGTTTTGAAAGAATCTTGTTCTGAAGTGCCTGCAGTCGCTGAAAGAATGTGTGTGTGTATTGAAAGCATCTTGTTCTGAAGTGCCTGCAGTCGCTTGAAAGAATGTGTGTGTGTGTGTGTGTGTGTGTGTGTGTGTCTGTCGGTCGCCACTGACCACAAAAATGGCTCTGAGCACTATGGGACTTGACATCTATGGTCGTCAGTCAACTAGAACTTAGAACTACTTAAACCTAACTAACCTAAGGACATCACACAACACCCAGCCATCACGAGGCAGGGAAAATCCATGACCCCGCCGGGAATCGAACCCGGGAACCCGGGCGTGGGAAGCGACAACGCTACCGCACGACCACGAGATGCGAGCCACAGACCACAATTAAGAATCATAATAAAGTAGTCGAACTTGCTACACCAAGAAGAAATGCAGATGATAAACGGGTATTCATTGGACAAATATATTATACTAGAACTGACATGTGATTACATTTTCACGCAATGTGGTTGCATAGATCCTGAGAAATCAGTAACCAGAACAACCACCTCTGGCCATAATAACGGCCTTGATACGCCTGGGCATTGAGTCAAACAGAGCTCGGGTGGCGTGTACAGGTACAGCTGCCCATGCAGCTTCAACACGATACAACAGTTCATCAAGAGTAGTGACTGGCATATTGTGACGATCCAGTTGCTCGGCCAACATTGACCAGACGTTTTCAATTGGTGAGAGATCTGGCCAGGGCTTGTACAGGCCGCGCGAGATGCGGTCGTGCATTATCCTGCTGAAATGTATGGTTTCACAGGGATCGAATGAAGGGTAGAGCCACGGGTCGTAACACATCTGAAATGTAACTTCCACTGTTCAAAGTGCCGTCAATGCGAACAAGAGGTGACCGAGACGTGTAACTAATAGCACCCCATACCATCACGCCGGGTGGTACGCCAGTATTCACCGCGATGTCGCCAAACACTGATGCGACCATCATGATGCTGTAAACAGAACCTGGATTCATCCGAAAAAATGACGTTTTGCCATTCGTGCACCCAGGTTCGTCGTTGAGTACATCATCGCATGTGCTACTATCTGTGATGCAGCGTCAAGGGTAACCGCAACCATGGTCTCCGAGCTGAAAGTCCATGGTGCTGCAAACGTCGTCATACTGTTCGTGCAGATGGTTGTTTCCTTGCAAACATCCCCATTTTTTGACTGAGGGCTTCGAGACGTGGCTGCACGATCCGTTAAGCCATGCAGATAAGATGCCTGTCATCTCGGCTGCTAGTGATACGAGGCCGTTGGGATCCAGCACGGCGTTCCGTATTACCATCCTGAACCCACCGATTCCATACTCTGATAACAGTCATTAGATCTCGACCAACGCGAGTAGCAATGTCGCGATACGATAAACCGCAATTGCGATAGGCTACAATCCGACCTTTATCAAAGTCGTAAATGTGGTGCTACGCATTTTCCATCATAACAACGTTTCACCAGGCAACGCCGGTCAACTGCTGTTTGTGTATGAGAAATCGGTTGGAAACTTTCCTCATGTCAGCACGTTGTAGGTGTCACCACCGGCGCCAACCTTGTGTGAATGCTCTGAAAAGCTAATAATTTGCATATCACAGCATCTTCTTCCTGTCGGTTAGATTTCGCGTCTGTAGCACGTCGTCTTCGTGGTGTAGCAATTTTAATGGCCAGTGGTGTAGTTTCGCACTATGAGACAGTGCGTCACTCGAAGCGTGAGTAACAAGGCCAGAAGCCGTTTTGGCCGCACTGGTTATGTGCTGCCTCGAAGTCACTCTCTTGCCTATGGTAACAACAAGGAATCTCAGTGGCTCACAAGATGCCAAGTTCCTGTCACCAACCGTCTGCTGGCAGTGGAGCTCGTGTTTCTACACGGCGGACAGCACCGTCACTGTGTGAACTGGGTACTCAACTGCCTTCTGGGCGTGTATCAGCATACAAATAATGTAGGAAATGCTGTAAACACATGCTGTCCGCAGCTAGTGGTCGTGCGGTAGCGTTCTCGCTTCCCGCGCCCGGGTTCCCGGGTTCGATTCCCGGCGGGGTCAGGGATTTTCTCTGCCTCATGATGATTGGGTGTTATGTGCTCTACTTAGGGTTGTTAGGTATAAGTAGTTCTAAGTTCTAGGAGACTGATGACCATGGATGTTAAGTCCCATAGTGCTCAGAGCCATTTGAACCAACTGAAGTGCTGACTTCAGTGCAATTTATTTACCTACCGATGTCATGCCACGATCATGTTCAGTGTTGTCAAATATGCAACTATAAAATCAACATTGAATGTCACACATTTTCGAAGTCCAAGGTACGGTACATAATTTGAGACAAGCAGATCATTTCTGAACACAATAACTATGTGAAATGCAGGGTCAAATGATTCAAATGGCTCTGAGCACTATGGGACTTAACATCTGAGGTCATCAGTCCCCTAGAACCTAAAACTACGTAAACCTAACTAACGTAAGGACATCACACACATCCATGCCCGAAGCAGGATTCGAACCTGCGACCGTAGCGGTCGCGCGGTTCCAGACTGAAGCGCCTAGAACCGCTCGTCCACAACGGCTGGCAAATGCAGGCTCAACTCACTACAAATGAAGACATTAAATCAGCTCTAAGGACGGTATAACGTTTCCTTTTTTACCGATTGGCGCCTGCGTTTTACATAGTTATTGCGTTAAGAACTGTTCTGTTTGACTTAAATTATGTATCATGTATTTCGAAAAATGTATGACACGTTATGTTGTTTTTATAATTGCATATTTGTCTAACTTGAACATGGTCTTGGACTGGAACTTTTCATAAACTAATTGCATTAAAGGCAGCATTTCTCTGGACACCAGCGTGCTCTGTCTTCCTTGTTTGGAGGGGAAGCTGTAGCCGCTATTAACATTCACCTGAATTCCACCATGCGTGTTTCCACGGATTCTTTAATAATGGAGTCCCAAAACAATGTTTGTGTGGTATCAATTATTATTTTACGACAATACATTGAATAGCCGGTGGCGACACAGTCTTCAGTAAAAGCCGAAGTGGTTGGTTGTAAAGGTGAGTGCTCCATTCATTTTCAGTTCTGCGTTCTACAAAGGATGCATAGTTAGGTCTGTGCTCCTTATCCCCCCGCTGTCACCTGATTTCTGGTTTTAACTGATAGTGCCCTGTTAATATGCTATGAAGTGTTACAATTTTGACGGCACAGTTTCTTGAAGTGGGGGAGTTATTGAGGCAAACGATGTGAATATGAGACCGTGCGTGTTCTGTGCGCGAGTGTCTAGCCCGTCTAATCAAAGTGTCCAGGAGAGGCAGACAAACATCTTTCTATTATTCCATAGAGCACTAGACGTTATTTTGATTGGATTTGAGGGAATGTAAAGATGTAAGTAAAAAGGTGTAAAATACCCATTAATTTGTCTACTCCATAAGGGCACAATGTAAAATTACCGTTCACATAGCCCCAGAATAGTTTGTTGAAGCTCGTTCCAGCTCCCAGCTCTCTCTCTCTCTCTCTCTCTCTCTCTCTCTCTCTCTCTCTCCCTCTCTCTCTCTCTCTCTCTCTCTCTCTCTCTCCCCCCAAAGTAATCCACAAACGTTGTCTGCTGCAACCCCCTCAACCCCCTCAACCCCCTCAATCTGATCAAAAAATTCCTGACTGAACGTAACATAGGTTAAAGAAAGAGTCAAAACAAAGCAACCTGTAATCTTAAAATTCATATCGGACTATATATTGCTTTCTGTAGCACTCATAACAGCCTATGTTCAAATGGTTCAAATGGCTCTGAGCACTATGGGACTTGGTCATCAGTCCCCTAGAACTTAGAACTACTTAAACCTAACTAACCTAAGGACATCACACAACACCCAGCCATCACGAGGCAGAGAAAATCCCTGACCCCGCCGGGAATCGAACCCGGGAACCCGGGCGTGGGAAGCGAGAACGCTACCGCACGACCACGAGATGCGGGCATATAACAGCCTATGAACAGGACTTCAACGACATAACACACTCTAAGACAATTAAATGAAGAAAGAAATAAGCCAAACGCATCACAAATCAATTATTCGAATGGGGCGGAAATTGGTTGTTGTGGTAACTGAAATTTCAGAAAGCATGGGGGGATTTATTCAAGAGAAACAGCTTCACAAACTGAGCAATTCAATAACATGTTGATCCACCATGGGCCCTTATTCACGCTGTTGTTCGGCTTGCCGTTGATTGTCCTCCTGACGGAAGTCGTGCAGATTTCAGTGCAATTGGTGCGTTAGATCGTCAAATTCTCAAACTGGTTGAAGGGTCCAGCCCATAATGCTGCAAAAGTTTTCGAGTGGGAAGATATCCGGCGAGTTTGCTGGCCATCGTAGCGTTTGGCAAGCACGAAGACAAGCACTGGGAACCCCCCTGTGTGCGGGCGGGAATTATCTCGCTAAAACCTAAGCCCAGGTTGGCTTGCCGTGAAGGGCACAAAACGGTGCGTACGATATCGCCGACGTACCGCTGTGCTGTAGGTGCGCCGCAGATGACAACAGAAGGGGCCATGCTTTGATATGAAGTGACACCCCAGACCATCACCCCTGGCTGTCAGGCCGAATGTTGGGCGTCATTGAGATTGCTATCCCACTGCTGTCCAGGGCGTCTCCAGACACGTCTATGCTGGTCATCGGGGCTCAGTTAAGATCGGGACATTCCTACATCAGTCAATGAGATTCCAGGCCGAATGTGACCGAGACCACTGCAAATGGGCTTGTTGTCAGTGGTAGTCGGTGCCACGGACTTTCTTGAGATTAACCCTGCAACTGCTGGGACTGCAACTGCTGTGTTCGGATGCAGGCTGAGTTGGCATCCCTTCGCTCCCAGCTTCAGGCAGTGTTGGCTTCGGTCACACAGCTTGAGGCTGTTGCCAATGGGCATCACTGTGGGGGTCCGGATGGGGGTTTGTCGGGGACGGCCAGCTCGTCCCACGCATCCCCTGATCGGACTACGACTGTGGTTGCCCGGGATACTGCCCGCATTGAGGCTGATCCCTCACCTGTGGTAGAGTGGGACGTCGTTTCAAGGTGTGGCAGGGGGCGAAAGACATTCCGGAGGGCTGAACGGAAAGCCTCTCCAGTTTGTCTGACGAACCGGTTTCAGGCCCTGTCTCAGGCTGATACTGATCTTCGGCCTGACACGGCTGCTTGTCCTGTTCCAGAGGTTGCCCCTCAGTCTGCAAGATCCGGGCAGTTGCAGAGGGTGGGCTTACTGGTAGTTGGGAGCTCCAACGTCAGGCGCGTAATGGGGCCCCTTAGGGAAATGGCAGCAAGAGAGGGGAAGAAAACCAATGTGCACTCCGTGTGCATACCGGGGGGAGTCATTCCAGATGTGGAAAGGGTCCTTCCGGATGCCATGAAGGGTACAGGGTGGACCCATCTGCAGGTGGTCGCTCATGTCGGCACCAATGATGTGTGTCGCTATGGATCGGAGGAAATCCTCTCTGGCTTCCGGCGGCTATCTGATTTGGTGAAGACTGCCAGTCTCGCTAGCGGGATGAAAGCAGAGCTCACCATCTGCAGCATCGTCGACAGGACTGACTGCGGACCTTTGGTACAGAGCCGAGTTGAGGGTCTGAATCAGAGGCTGAGACGGTTCTGTGACCGTGTGGGCTGCAGATTCCTCGACTTGCGCCATAGGGTGGTGGGGTTTCGGGTTCCGCTGGATAGATCAGGAGTCCACTACACGCAACAAGCGGCTACACGGGTAGCAGGGGTTGTGTGGCGTGGGCTGGGCGGTTTTTTAGGTTAGATGGCCTTGGGCAAGTACAGAAAGGGCAACAGCCTCAACGGGTGCGGGGCAAAGTCAGGACATGCGGGGACCAAGCAGCAATCGGTATTGTAATCGTCAACTGTCGAAGCTGCGTTGGTAAAGTACCGGAACTTCAAGCGCTGATAGAAAGCACCGAAGCTGAAATCGTTATAGGTACAGAAAGCTGGCTTAAGCAAGAGATAAATTCTGCCGAAATTTTTACAAATGTACAGACAGTGTTTAGAAAGGATAGATTGCATGCAACCGGTGGTGGAGTGTTCGTCGCTGTTAGTAGTAGTTTATCCTGTAGTGAAGTAGAAGTGGATAGTTCCTGTGAATTATTATGGGTGGAGGTTACACTAAACAATCGAACTAGGTTAATAATTGGCTCCTTTTACCGACCTCCCGACTCATCAGCATTAGTGGCAGAACAACTGAGAGAAAATTTGGAATACATTTCACATAAATTTTCTCAGCATGTTATAGTCTTAGGTGGAGATTTCAATTTACCAGATATAGACTGGGACACTCAGATGTTTAGGACGGGTGGTAGAGACAGAGCATCGAGTGACATTATACTGAGTGCACTATCCGAAAATTACCTCGAGCAATTAAACAGAGAACCGACTCGTGGAGATAACATCTTGGACCTACTGATAACAAACAGACCCGAACTTTTCGACTCTGTATGTACAGAACAGGGAATCAGTGATCATAAGGCCGTTGCAGCATCCCTGAATATGGAAGTTAATAGGAATATAAAAAAAGGGAGGAAGGTTTATCTGTTTAGCAAGAGTAATAGAAGACAGATTTCAGACTACCTAACAGATCAAAACGAAAATTTCTGTTCCGACACTGACAGTGTTGAGTGTTTATGGAAAAAGTTCAAGGCAATCGTAAAATGCGTTTTAGACAGGTACGTGCCGAGTAAAACTGTGAGGGACGGGAAAAACCCACCGTGGTACAACAACAAAGTTAGGAAACTACTGCGAAAGCAAAGAGAGCTCCACTCCAAGTTTAAACGCAGCCAAAACCTGTCAGACAAACAGAAGCTAAACGATGTCAAAGTTAGCGTAAGGAGGGCTATGCGTGAAGCGTTCATTGAATTCGAAAGTAAAATTCTATGTACCGACTTGACAGAAAATCCTAGGAAGTTCTGGTCTTACGTTAAATCAGTAAGTGGCTCGAAACAGCATATCCAGACACTACGGGATGATGATGGCATTGAAACAGAGAATGACACGCGTAAAGCTGAAATACTAAACACCTTTTTCCAAAGCTGTTTCACAGAGGAAGACCGCACTGCAGTTCCTTCTCTAAATCCTCGCACAAACGAAAAAATGGCTGACATCGAAATAAGTGTCCAAGGAATAGAAAAGCAACTGGAATCACTCAATAGAGGAAAGTCCACTGGACCTGACGGGATACCAATTCGATTCTACACAGAGTACGCGAAAGAACTTGCCCCCCTTCTAACAGCCGTGTACCGCAAGTCTCTAGAGGAACGGAAGGTTCCAAATGATTGGAAAAGAGCACAGATAGTCCCAGTCTTCAAGAAGGGTTGTCGAGCAGATGCGCAAAACTATAGACCTATATCTCTTACGTCGATCTCTTGTAGAATTTTAGAACATGTTTTTTGCTCGCGTATCATGTCATTTCTGGAAACCCAGAATCTACTATGTAGGAATCAACATGGATTCCGGAAACAGCGATCGTGTGAGACCCAACTCGCCTTATTTGTTCATGAGACCCAGAAAATATTAGATACAGGCTCCCAGATAGATGCTATTTTTCTTGACTTCCGGAAGGCGTTCGATACAGTTCCGCACTGTCGCCTGATAAACAAAGTAAGAGCCTATGGAATATCAGACCAGCTGTGTGGCTGGATTGAAGAGTTTTTAGCAAACAGAACACAGCATGTTGTTATCAATGGAGAGACGTCTACAGACGTTAAAGTAACCTCTGGCGTGCCACAGGGGAGTGTTATGGGACCATTGCTTTTCACAATATATATAAATGACTTAGTAGATAGTGTTGGAAGTACCATGCGGCTTTTCGCGGATGATGCTGTAGTATACAGAGAAGTTGCAGCATTAGAAAATTGTAGCGAAATGCAGGAAGATCTGCAGCGGATAGGCACTTGGTGCAGGGAGTGGCAACTGACCCTTAACATAGACAAATGTAATGTATTGCGAATACATAGAAAGAAGTATCCTTTATTGTATGATTATATGATAGCGGAACAAACACTGGTAGCAGTTACTTCTGTAAAATATCTGGGAGTATGCGTGCGGAACGATTTGAAGTGGAATGATCATATAAAATTAATTGTTGGTAAGGCGGGTACCAGGTTGAGATTCATTGGGAGAGTGCTTAGAAAATGTAGTCCATCAACAAAGGAGGTGGCTTACAAAACACTCGTTCGACCTATACTTGAGTATTGCTCATCAGTGTGGGATCCGTATCAGATCGGTCTGACGGAGGAGATAGAGAAGATCCAAAGAAGAGCGGCGCGTTTCGTCACAGGGTTATTTGGTAACCGTGATAGCGTTACGGAGATGTTTAATAAACTCAAGTGGCAGACTCTGCAAGAGAGGCGCTCTGCATCGCGGTGTAGCTTGCTCGCCAGGTTTCGAGAGGGTGCGTTTCTGGATGAGGTATCGAATATATTGCTTCCCCCTACTTATACCTCCCGAGGAGATCACGAATGTAAAATCAGAGAGATTAGAGCGCGCACGGAGGCTTTCAGAAAGTCGTTCTTCCCGCGAACCATACGCGACTGGAATAGGAAAGGGAGGTAATGACAGTGGCACGTAAAGTGCCCTCCGCCACACACCGTTGAGTGGCTTGCGGAGTATCAATGTAGATGTAGATGTAGATGTGAACCCTCACCCCCCACCCCCTTCTGTGAGACTCCTATTAATAGTCCTTGTGGTCACTGAGGCACCAGTTGTGCGTCGGATCCATGACAATGATGAATCCGGACTTATGAGTGAGCCGTGGTGCGCCTCTTCTGGACACCAGCTCTCTGGCACGACACTATCGATTACCCGGATTTACTAGGATCTCTGCCCCTGTTGTGATATCGCGGGTGTTTCGCGCTCGCGGCAGTCGGTGTTGGACTCGCTACGACGTGCTTGGGTGGACGAAAGAGGAAAAGACGCGTGCTCGGCCAGCAGCTTCACGCCGGGCCTATCTCGTAAGGCGGTCGCGAGTTTGTGGTGTACCTGCCTGGTGTCAACGCCTGCGCTGTTCGTCGCATTGCCTTGGTGCCTGTTTTCTCTGAGAGACTCATCCCTGGAGACCATCTCGAAAAACGCTCTCCATCGAAGGTGTAAGTGATTTTGGTGCCTTCGTTGCGTTGAGTCATTTGCGTTCCAGCGAGTGTACTTGTTGCTTGGTTGCCCTAATGTACGAGTTGTTAAACTAAGAGCAGCTGGCAAAGAGTGTGAACGCATGGGGATTAACAGTTACTAATTCCTTTTACAAACCCGCTGGTTGCATTACGATTAGGAAGCTGATTAGCACGAAGGTGTGTGTGTTATATTTTATGGCTTTTTGGGACAGTATCCAAAAGTTTATGTTTTGTCTGTACGAGATTTTCTGTGTATTTTGATTTCCACCAAGTCGACGTCACTTGTATATTGCTTTAAAATTTGGGTCACTTATATACGTGCATTTATTTGAAAGCACTCACTCACTTAGTAGTAAAGACTCGTATTTTTTAAAGATAGTCATTTATACGTAGTTACTTTATAAACGCGCATTTATTTGAATGTACTCACTCAGTATTAGTGCAATTGCTTCTTCATTTATATTATTTATTGATCTCTTAACTTACGTTAATTGATGTTTGGTTGGTGTTTGCCGTGTCTTCCGCGGTCTCTTTGTGTTCCAATTTTCTGCGAGTTGGGGTGTGGGGGAGCGGTACCGCGTTTTGCTTCGGTGCACAGAAGCTGTGACGTGACGTCCAATGGGAAGTGACTCCCGGTTGGGACCGGTGTTTGGGTGTTGTTTTCGACGGCTGGTCTACTGCTTCAGGCATTTTAAGTCAAGTCACCTTTTGCCCAGAGCAGCCTGGCGTCATGGCACGTTTGGTAAACCTTAACGTGTTTCACGTATATTTTAAAAAAAAAAAAGGTTTTTATTTTGCTTGGGAATGAATTTTATTAATTGGTAACTTTTAAATCACTTCCAGATTGTAATTTATTGTTCCTTTAATTATTGAAATCTTTGTGACTCATCTCTTTAAGTTAGTCTTGGTAATTACAATTTGCTGCCTTTCTTACGAAGCAAGCTATGTGACATTTTGGTATTGTCTTAAAGATGGTCACGTGTTGATTGTATCTTAGCTGTTTTATAAATATTGTCTTGAACAAATTGTAAATTTATTGTTTTGGTAGTTGTTGTGTTTAAGGAGTGACATTATAGGTGCCTTGACGTTCCTTTTTAAGTGTACCCTCATCCCGACTTCCTGAGTCACAATGTGTGACTCTGTGACGATTTAAAGGTCCTCTCGTTCCGTCATTCCCATAAGTCGACCGCTTCTGTCTTGGCGGTGCGTTCGGCCGTGAGTCATCCACTGCTGGCAACATAGCAAAATAGCGACATCGCTCCTATTGAATTGTCGATTGATTTGCCCATTACTAGAGTCGGTTTCTTTGAGCCCAACTAGACATCCCCTCTGAAATGCTGACACCTGCGAACGATGATCACGCGCCTGTCTGCGAGGCATACTTACTGTCCAACAGAGTGCGCAAAATGAAATGTGCAAAGCTTTTATGCCCTAGTATCGACATGTCCACGATTCATTGTCATTGCTAGCTGCGCGGTGAAATTGCGCTGCGCCATCACACATTCAACCATTAGCCGCCGAAGTTTAAAATTGTACGTTTTTGTCGATACCTGAATGAATGTGACCAATTTGCATAACTCTTTCGTGGTGCGTCGTACTATTTGTCGTAGAGCCTATACACGGAATGTGATGAAATAATAACAAAACAACAGTGTGGCAATCTACAGTCATATCGTCCACACGAGAGCTCTCACAGACGTCATGCATAATATAGCATTATGGTATTGAGGACAGGCTTATTTCATTGTCTTTGGTATTTAGGTTTCCAGGTGCCCATTAGGCGTTAATCTTGAAAGCAGCTTCCAGACATTTAAATTTACAATGGTTGGTTAATGACACACGAATTCTATGAAACGTGCTCGACGACGTTTCAGGATGTAGCTTGTCGTCGTACTGGCAGGTAGCTAAACAAAATACCATGCGTGACGGAAATAGGGGATCGGCTGCACTACCGAGAAATTTTCGAGATTCAGTACCAAATATATGTCTGAAATCGAGCTCGCTCTCTTCGTCCACGTGACTCAGAAAGGAGATTGATGCTGCGTTCCATGACCTCCAGATGGCGCTCGACACAATCCCACACTGTAGCCTAATGTACAAAATACGAGCGCATGGAATATCAGACTAGCTTTGTGATGGGACTGAAGAGTTTCTAGCAAACAGACCACAGAAAGTCACACCCAGTGGAGAGAAATCTTCACGCGTAAAAGTAACTTCATGCACACCTCAAAGGAGTGTTATTATAGAATTACTGTTTACAATATAACTGACTTAGTGCATAACGTTGTAAGTTCCGTGAGACTTCTTGCATCGCTAGAAAATTGTGGCGGAATGCTTACACGATTGTGGAACACTTATTGGCAGCAGTCACATCTATTTCCTGAGAGTAAGAGGACGGAGCAATGTGGATGCTGACCAGCACTGACGGACAACAACACAGAAAATTTGAAAGAAAGATATTACGGAAAATTTATGGAGGGATCCGAATTAATGATGGTACCTGGAGAGCAAGGACCATCTATGACTTGGATCGTCTCATACAAGGAGCTGATACAGTAAGGCAAATTGAAAGTAAAGGAATAGCCTGTCTGGGGCAAGTCCTAAGGATGGAGGGCACAAGAACTACAAAGGAGGTCTTCCAACAGAAACTCACAGGAAGAGGATTAAAAGGAAGACCACATAAACGATGGCTGGACGACGTGAAAGAACATAACAGAGCCTAGGAATCAGAGGTTGGCGAACGAAAGTGAACGAGATGAAATCGTTAAGAAGGTAAAGAGCCACGTGCGATTACGAAGCCGCAAGAAGAAGATGAGTACGGAAAACTTAAAGTGAAACGACCTCATAAAACTAATAGCAGGTAAGGCAGACGTCAGACTGAGATTCATTGGAAGAATCGTCAAAAAATATAACCGACCCACAAAGGACGTAGCTTACAGAACACACGTTCTACTTAAATCTGAATATTGATCGTCATTGTGGTTTCCGTACCAGCTATGACTGACAGAGGAAATAACGAAGATCCTGTATCGAAACGCGCTGTTCTTCTTTGGTTTGTTTAGTAAGCATGAGGACGTTACAAAGATGCTCAGCTACAGTGACAGACACTACAAGAGCGCAGTTCTACCTCACTGAGTGGTTAACTGTTGAAACTATGATGTCATACACTCTTACAAGAGTCAATATAGTGTTCACTTTTACGTATGTCTCGAGCAAAGATTCGTAATATCAAATTAGAAATATTCGAACTCACATAGAGGCTTACCAACAATCGTTCTTCCAGAGAACCATTCGCGATTGGAACAGGAGAGAGAGGACTTGGCAGTCGCACATAAAGCGTCCCTTCCCTGACACCTTAAGGAGACTTCCAGAGCATGCAGATTCAATAAGCTGAGAAAATGTCAATATTCGCTACCACACACAATACACTGCGAACAGCTTCCCATGTCGCGAAGTCTGCTAATAATTTACACAGACTCGTGATTCTATAGACATAATTTACTGTTATAATATTCACAATGCCTATGATCGTTTTTAATGAAAGCGAATAACGGGGGCGTTACGAATAATCGCTTCGAGTAATGGAACTGCAGAGCAATATTCTGTTGGCGATCGGCCGTTGGTACCTGCAGTAGGAAGGTCAAAGTGTGCCGGTAGCTCTTGCATCTGGGAAGCTGGTAACGATTGCTCAAATCAGCACTTGTGAATAGCAGTTTCATAACCTTCTGCTACAGTACAATTATAATCTAGAACTTTTAATTTTAGTCCCGTAATTGGAGTATTTAAAACGATCATTGACTGAAATTTACCATACGAATAACGTCATATTGGACACAGAATGTGAACAGCGACGATTTGAAGTAACCTGGTTTCTGCAATAACGTTTTCAGTTTTATAAGCTATTATTTCTGTTATTTAGTTACGTACAGCCCCAGGAAAAAAAGTCATTAAATCAACCTGTATTAATATACTGAAAATTCTGCATCAGTGTTAGAGACTGTTCTTGTTAATGTGAAACGAAGAATTGATAGGGGACTAAGACAAGGATGTACTGTATCATCAAAACTGTTTCTCTGATCCCTTTTCCTGCATATGTATAGTAAAGATACACGTAAACAAATGTAAGAAAATATCAGAGCACGCTGGAAATCTTTACAATACAAATATAGCATTCAACCAACAATTCTAAAACACGTTACGCAGTACACAGAAAGAATCAAATAAACAAACCTGGTTTGGAGAGCTGCTGAAAAAGAAAATGGAGTTCTCAAATCAAAGTTTCCGGCGTTTCACACAAGGTAAATACACGTTCAGCGTGTATTACCAGTTTGGCATAGTGACAACGCTTCATACGTTTACGGCTAAACAATGTTGGGAATTGCTAAGAGAATCAGGAAAATCAATAAATGATTCTGGGAACAGATTGGGGAGGAAGATGCTGATATGTCGATTATGGCAGTCACACGGTGGAAGCGACATGTAGCGAACTAGGAAAGATATCGATAGGATTGTATTTGAATCTATTTTTGGCATTAATTGAGAATTTATTTTTACTGTACGTGTCCTCGCAGACTTGCTATACCACCACAAGCTTTCTAGTTTTAGGACTGTATTTGAATCCATTTTTTGGCATTTATTGACAATGAATTTTTACTGTACGTGTCCTCGCAGACTTGCTATACCACCACAAGCTTTCCAGTTTTAGGACTGTATTTGAATCTATTTTTTGGCATTTATTGACAATGAATTTTTACTGTACGTGTCTTCGCAGACTTGCTATACCACCACAAGCTTTCTAGTTTTGCTAGGTTACACTTGTAATCAAACTTTTTGTATGAGTTTTTCCGGGGTATTTAAACTTATTTTCGGAACTTTTTTTTATGGCCTTGGACAGTCTAATATATTTGTCACACATTACTATTCGAATTCGCAGATATAATGGCCCTTCTGTTTTTCTTCAGTTTTTCCAAAAATAACGGTATCAGTAATTACTGAATTTATGACGTTAACAAGACTAGGATGTCTAAGAATCTCCCAGTTAATGCTAACGCCTCTGCTTTTGGTCCCTAGCTAGATTTGGTTATTTATCGTATATATTATTTCTGAAGTCAATATCCCTTTTCCTCAACAGATACTAATCGTACAGCTATGGATAAGATATTGTTAGAAAGGTTTTATAACCGTATTGCCTACCGATTTTGCGTCAGAACTTACTATTTGGGGAAGGTTTTTGACATAAATGTGACTTTTAACCATCACCGGAAAAAGGACCTCATTGATGCCCAGTTTTATACGTATATTTTACGACGTTAACTTATTAATCAAGGATAAGAGACTGGCTTTACACATTATCTTATTTCAAATACCATTTTATTTGTTATAGAGTAGTTCTTAACTAGATAATTCGTACACAGCATTGTCACTGATAATAACCGTTACCACTGCGGCTTTGCAATATCTGCCCGTCGTAGAAGTTGACTTTTCTAAACGAACATACTTTACTGAACGACAAAAATATTTGTCATTGCCGCCTTGAGTTTTGCTTTACCTGTTGTTACTACGGCCTAACGTGCTTACATAAAATACACTCCTGGAAATTGAAATAAGAACACCGTGAATTCATTGTCCCAGGAAGGGGAAACTTTATTGACACATTCCTGGGGTCAGATACATCACATGATCACACTTACAGAACCACAGGCACATAGACACAGGCAACAGAGCATGCACTATGTCGGCACTAGTACAGTGTATATCCACCTTTCGCAGCAATGCAGGCTGCTATTCTCCCATGGAGACGATCGTAGAGATGCTGGGTGTAGTCCTGTGGAACGGCTTGCCATGCCATTTCCACCTGGCGCCTCAGTTGGACCAGCGTTCGTGCTGGACGTGCAGACCGCGTGAGACGACGCTTCATCCAGTCCCAAACATGCTCAATGGGGGACAGATCCGGAGATCTTGCTGGCCAGGGTAGTTGACTTACACCTTCTAGAGCACGTTGGGTGGCACGGGATACATGCGGACGTGCATTGTCCTGTTGGAACAGCAAGTTCCCTTGCCGGTCTAGGAATGGTAGAACGATGGGTTCGATGACGGTTTGGATGTACCGTGCACTATTCAGTGTCCCCTCGACGATCACCAGTGGTGTACGGCCAGTGTAGGAGATCGCTCCCCACACCATGATGCCGGGTGTTGGCCCTGTGTGCCTCGGTCGTATGCAGTCCTGATTGTGGCGCTCACCTGCACGGCGCCAAACACGCATACGACCATCATTGGCACCAAGGCAGAAGCGACTCTCATCGCTGAAGACGACACGTCTCCATTCGTCCCTCCATTCACGCCTGTCGCGACACCACTGGAGGCGGGCTGCACGATGTTGGGGCGTGAGCGGAAGACGGCCTAACGGTGTGCGGGACCGTAGCCCAGCTTCATGGAGACGGTTGCGAATGGTCCTCGCCGATACCCCAGGAGCAACAGTGTCCCTAATTTGCTGGGAAGTGGCGGTGCGGTCCCCTACGGCACTGCGTAGGATCCTACGGTCTTGGCGTGCATCCGTGCGTCGCTGCGGTCCGGTCCCAGGTCGACGGGCACGTGCACCTTCCGCCGACCACTGGCGACAACATCGATGTACTATGGAGACCTCACGCCCCACGTGTTGAGCAATTCGGCGGTACGTCCACCCGGCCTCCCGCATGCCCACTATACGCCCTCGCTCAAAGTCCGTCAACTGCACATACGGTTCACGTCCACGCTGTCGCGGCATGCTACCAGTGTTAAAGACTGCGATGGAGCTCCGTATGCCACGGCAAACTGGCTGACACTGACGGCGGCGGTGCACAAATGCTGCGCAGCTAGCGCCATTCGACGGCCAACACCGCGGTTCCTGGTGTGTCCGCTGTGCCGTGCGTGTGATCATTGCTTGTACAGCCCTCTCGCAGTGTCCGGAGCAAGTATGGTGGATCTGACACACCGGTGTCAATGTGTTCTTTTTTCCATTTCCAGGAGTGTACGAAGTGCAACTAACATCTCAAAATACAGTTAGAGATTATCTGCTCGGAAATGTATATACAAGGGTGTATCATAAATTAATTATTATTATTTCACATCATCCGTTTTAGTTTTAAAAATGTTTTTTCTTCATTCGCACAACTATCCTTATCCCAAGGACTACATTTATTCCAGATACTGACATCATTTTAAGCGATACAAATGCGAAAGTTTTACACGGGTCTTCAGGGCTCTATCTAATGTAATGCCTTTTATCAGTCTATAAATATTTATCATCAGGAACAGTTAAAGACTATAGGTGACAGTCCATTTCCTTGCCCTTTCTTAATTTCGAATAATTTTGATACGTTACCGAAAATCTGGAATAGTGGTTTATCGTACGCAAGAGACTGTTCCATTACAGTAAGCTAATTAATCAGTTGTGAACTTTTAATTCAAACGGCACGGACTCCAGGTCTGATCTATCTATAGACTCGCTGTTTGTTTCGTAAGTCTACGAAGATGATGACATCCGAATAAAAGGTCTTTTCTTCCGCCGTTCTAGACTCACGAGATTACCAGTGTCGTCTCACACAAACTTGTGAAACTTACCATCCTTCGCCAATCGGCACTAATGGTCCCGTTAGCAACGTAGTACCGCAGAACTTATGCAGATTTCTTCAGATATATTGCTACTGCAGACACACACTAACAATGCCGTCCTTGTGTGCAGAACATAGCGTAACAGCAATGATTAGTAGTAAATCAGTCAGATTTGTAAATCATCTGAACGACTTTTAGAGAATAAATAAAATAAAAAATTTGTTCTCGTTGCGGAAGGCTACCCATAATCTTTCAGCAACGAGACTTAGTACCTGCTGATAGAAGAACTGGGGTCAATTTCAGCCGACGTACGTATTCTTCGTACAAAGATACGATTATCAGCGTACCGCAGATTGAAAGTAGTGCATGAACATACCTAATATTCCATTGTTCTACCACATATTGACACCAGTGTTATAGGCCTATAATTGTGTGTGCCTGTCCGATCACTCTTCTTGAAAACGAGAATGGAATGCGGTTTGTTCCAAGTGCTACGTATCCTTCGTTGTTCCAGCGACCTACGATTCCTTGAAGAGGAGTAAGTTCTTTCGCATAATCTCTCTAGAACCTCATCCGGTGGCCGGATACTTTAGATCACATAGCGTACGTAAGCATCCAGTCTGATCACCGCCATCCATTCATGTCCATTGTGCATTCCGACGATTTGAGAGTGTCCAGCAAGACAATGCGACAACCCACACGTCCAGAATTGCTACAGAGTGGCTCCAAGAACACTCTTCTGAGAGCAAACACTTCAGATGGCCACCAAACTCCCCAGAAATGAACTTTACTGAGCAAATTGGGATGCCTTGCAACGTGCTATTCAGAAGAGATGTCTATCGCCTCGCACTTTTACGGATTTATGGATTGCGCTACATGATTCATTGTGTCATTTCCCTCCAGTACTACTTTAGACATTAGTCGAGTCCATGCCACGTCGTGTTGCGGCATTTCTGCGTGCTTACAGAGGCTCTACACGATATTACGCAGGTGCACCAGTTTCCTTGGTTCTTCAATATACATACTTCCGCAACTCTTCCTAAGAAACTGGACCGATTTCAAGTACACTTGGTACAAATATCACTTACTGTCTAGAAAGAATCGCTGTGAGGGTAAGAAAAATCTACCTGTCAAATGTGTGGAGCTCACGACGTTCATAGTCGCAGAACTTTTTCCTCCAGTTCTGAAAATGAGGGCATTTGGTGACGCGCAATAAACTTTATACATAGTTTTAAATCTTTACGAAACTTTTTTTGCGAATGAGAGGAAAATACATTACTGGCCATTAAAATTGCTGCACCAAGAAGAAATGCAGATGATAAACGGGTATTCATTGGACAAATGTATTATACTATAACTGACATGTGATTACATTTTCACTCAATTTGGGTGCATAGATCCTGAGAAGTCAGTACCCAGAACAACCATCTCTGGCCGTAATAACGGCCTTGATACACCTGGCCATTGAGTCAAACAGAGCTTGGATGGCGTATACAGGTACTGCTGCCTATGCAGCTTCAACACGATCCCACAGTTCATCAAGAGTAGTGACTGGGGTATTGTGACGAGCCAGTTGCTCGGCCACCATTGACCAGACGTTTTCAATTGGTGAGAGATCTGAAGAATGTGCTGGCCAGGGCAGCATTAGAACATTTTCTGTATCCAGAAAGACCCGTACAGGACCTGCAACATGCGGTCGTGCATTATCCTGCTGAAATGTAGGGTTTCGCAGCGATGAAATGAAGGGTAGAGCCATGGGTCGTAACACATCTGAAATGTAGCGTCCACTGTTCAAAGTGCCGTCAATACGAACAAGAGGTGACCGAGAAGTGTAACCAATGGCACCCCATACCATCACGCAAGGTGATCCGCCAGTATGGCGATGACGAATACACGCTTCCAATGTGCGTTCACCGCGATGTCGTCAAACACGGATGCGACCATCATGATGCTGTTAACAGAACCTGGATTCATCCGAAACATGACGTTTTGCCATTCGTGCACCCAGGTTCGTCGTTGAGTACACCATCGCAGGGGCTCCTGTCTGTGATGCAGCGTCAAGGGTAACCGCAGCCTCGGTCTCCGAGCTGATAGTCCATGGTGCTGCAAACTTCGTCGAACTGTTCGTGCAGATGGTTGTTGTCTTGCATGGGGAGAGACAGGGTGAAGGAGGAGTGGATGGAGAGATGGATCGGAGAGAATCAATATAGAAAATGGAGATAAACAAAGAGTAATGAGAGGAGGAGGTAAGGGGAGTGAGTAGAAGATGCAGGGGAAGGAGGTGATGGTCTCAGAGGGTGAGGAGGGTGGTACCTATGGGGCAGGAGCAGATGGACAGAAGTGTTTGGAAGAAGCAGTTGACAGCCAGGCGTTAGTAGCAGATGGACAGAGACAGGGTGGTAGTAGACAAATGCTTCAAATGGCTCTGAGCACTATGGGACTTAACTTCTGAGGTCATCAGTCCCCTAGAACTTAGCACTACTTAAACCTAAGTAACCTAAGGACATCACAACCCTCCATGCCCGAGGCAGGATTCGAACCTGCGACCGTAGCGGTCGCACGGTTCCAAACTGAAGCGCCTAGAACCGCTCGGGTAGTAGACAGACAGAGAGAGCAAAAGAGGATATAGAGAGTGGGGTGGAGGATTTGGCAGAAGGAGGGGGAATGAGGAGGTACGCAAATGGAATTAATACATGCCCCGGGCAAATCCGGGTACTCAGCTAATTTCTTAATAAAATCGAATTAATTTATAAAAATAATTTCCTAAACATGCATTGAGAATGAGATTTTCACTCTGCAGCGGAGTGTGCGCTGATATGAAACTTCATGGGCGATCAAAACTGTGTGCCGGATCGAGACTCGAACTCGGTACCTTTGCTTTTCCCGGGCAAGTGCTCTACCAACTGAGCTACCCAAGCACGACTGACGCCCCGTCCTCACAGCTTTACTTCTGCCAGTACCTCGTCACCTACTTTCCAAACTTTACAGTTGGTAAGAGAACTTGCCCGTGAAAGGCAAAGGTCCCGAGTTCGAGTCTCGGTCCGGCACACAGCTTTTATCTGCCTGGAAGTTTTGTATCAGCGCACACTCCGCTGCAGAGTGAAAATCTCATTCTGGAAATATCCCCCAGGCTGTGGCTAAGCCATGTCTCCGCAATATCCTTTCTTTCAGGAGTGCTAGTTCCGCAAGGTTCGCAAGAGGGCTTCTGTAAAGTTTGGAAGGTGGGTGACGAGGTACTGGCAGAATTAAAGCTGTGAGGACGGGGCGTGAGTCGTGCTTGGGTAGCTCAGTTGGTAGAGCACTTGCCCGCGAAAGGCAACGGTCCCGAGTTCGAGTCTCGGTCCGGCACACAGTTTTGATCTTCCAATAAGTTTCATGAATTAATGAGAATACTAGGAAGCCACCAACGAAACTGCATAACACTGCTTCTTCAGAAACATAGAATGATTGATGATCTGGACGTTTTTTGTACTATGAAGTGCACTATAATATGTGAAGCAAAACTGTAAAATATATAAAAATATGCAAATTTAGAACGCGGAGTCTTTACGTGTGCGTATCGATGAAAACTTATACTGAGGAAATCAAACAACAGACCACCTTTGACGTTTAGGCTCAGCTAATTTTCACATAAGAAAAATTGTAAAAATTATTGATACAGAAATCGGTACGTTCACATATTTTCATTGCTTGATGTGATATGGATTACCTCTCACTTAGGCAAAAATGTATTTTTTCGAAAAGGAATTAATTAGAAATGTCTGTGGTGCTTACAAGGTTGTAGATATCTGTTCAAACTGAATGGTAACCCTATCCTTGCCCAACATATTTTACGGAATGTCGTACAGGCTTTCGTAATGCAGCTTGAAAGTAGTGCATGAGCATACCTAATATTCCACTGTTCCACCACAGATTGACACCAGTGTTATAGGCCTGTAATTATGTGCGCCTGTCCGATCACCCTTCTGGGAAACGAGAATGGAATGCGGTTTGTTACAAGTGCTAGGTCCCATTCGTTGCTCCAGCGACCTACGATTCCTTGAAGAGGAGTAAGTTCTATAGCACAATCTCTCTAGAACCTCATCCGGTCCAGTTGCCTTTCTATTCCTCTATCGCATATATCACTATCTGTCATTTCGACATTTATGCGATGATGGCAAGCAGAGACCGTATTGCTGTCTTCGGTGGTGAAACAATTTAGGAAGCCGGCCAGGGTGGCCGAGCGCTTCTAGGCGCTACAGTCTGGAATCGCGCGACCGCTACGGTCGCAGGTTCGAATCCTGCCTCGGGCATGGATGTGTGTGATGTTCTTAGGTTAGTTAGGTTTAAGTAGTTCTAAGTCTAGGGGACTGATGACCAGTCCTATCGCACTTAGAGCCATTTGAACCATTTGATTACCCATGGCACTACCGCATCCTTGTTTCTTCCACTTCACCAAGAACAATCTGTTCTAGTTTGAAATTCGCAGTAAAGAACAAGTAGCTTGTTTTCATATATTTAGACTGAAAATTTGTTTTTCATATTTATATTAGGCGTCTCTTGTATGTGTATGTGTGTATGTGGGTGGGTGAGCGCTCTTCATTTTGCCCCTCCGTCTCACATTCGCGCCAGCTTTATTACTGAGCGTTGCATCTCAGGTGCCTCCAGCTATAATAAAGTCTCAAGCATAACATACTGGCCTGGGAAGATGGGCAATGAATTTTTAACCGCCATTGTTTTGGGACAGTTCCTCCACCTCCTGCTCGGGGCAGTCTCGCTATATTAAGCCGGCAGCGGTAAACCGTGTTCCATCATCCAGGAGCCGTAAAAACGCTCTCCAGGTAGGAAGACGATGATCGTGGTTAAAAGTAAGGGGGCTTCTGCTCTACTCCGTCCATTACCAGACCGCCATCCTGCCCGCAAAAGGGGCAAGTACTCCTGGCACTGCACGAAGATACGCTGCCGACAGCCTGCGTGGATAAGAAAAAGCAGGAGTTTTAGCAATGATTCAAGCACAATCAAGAATACCATGACTCATCTCATTCCACACAATGCCGTAACGTTTCTAGAATTGTTATTAGAGCGGGTATTAGAATGCAGAACTACCGTCTGATATTAAATCATCTAGAGCAACTGAAGTTATGACACTGAAATAAGCTGGAGTCCAAAAAACAATGCATTTCCTGTTATTTTTAGGGCATATACTGCAGCAAATCCGGAAGACTGTTATGAATAAAATCCTTGTCGGCAGCAACTGTAAGAGGCACTGGAGAAATAAACCAGAAGGAGTTGATATATTGCAATCTCCGACTCTAAAATTCCAGGTGGAATATTATATACTGAGACACACGTTTCGATTTCTTTTCAGATTCGTCTCTAACACAGAAAAAAGTCAATAGCTTTAATAAAACACAAAGAGAAAGTAATATTTCGGCACATGCAGTTTTTGGAACTGAAAAATTGTAAGGGGCGATCAAAAAGTTTCACATTGAGGGAGTCGCTGCAGCGTAAATCCAATGTAGCATGACTTCGTTGCAGGTATATAAGCACCGACTTCTAGGCAATGGATTGGTAAGGCATTCGTGTCTTTCCGACTTGCATACAATAAATGCGGCAAGGTGAACTGTGGTGACGTTTTTACCAAATGCGTCCAAATAGGACCACCGTGCTGTTATTCTTTCCTTGGTTGTCTAACACCAGTAGACATCATCCGGAGAACGAAGAATGTGTATGGGTCAGCATGTTAGTCGAAAACCAGCGTCGTGGAGTGGTGCGCACAAGTTCCGTGTTGGTCGCGGTTCGACGCCAGACGCCGGTCGATAATGGAGACTAGAGTCATCCATTACCGCAACAACACTCGAGCACGTGCTCTGTAGTCCTGATCTCTCTACATGCGATTGTCACTCCTTCGCTTTCGATCCCTTAAAAAGGCCTTGAAGGTCAACGATTCCTGTCTGACGATGTTGTCCAGTAGGCAGCTACGGACTTTTTCTACGCAGCGAGACAAGGTATTTTACCAAATGGGTATCTTGAACTTGGTGCGCAATGAGATGAATGCCTCAATGCTCTCGGCTATTTTGCCTGATTGGCAATAACTACTCTAAACTGCACGGTCTTCGAACGGAAACCTTTTATCGCCCTTTATAATTCGGTGGCATATGAAACCTTGTGTGCTGGACCAGTACTTGAACCCAGGATCTCCTGCTTACTAGGCAGTTCTGTTAACCAATGCGCCACCTGGACACAGTGTTCCTCTGAATAGCGCGGTCTATCTCGATACGCCACCCCCCCGGTCGAATCACAATCTCACCTAGTACCGCGCTGGGTAGCCACGCAGCCTTGGGCGCCTTGTCACGGTTCGCGCGGTTACCCCCGTCGGAGGTCCGAGTCCTCCCTTGGGCATGGGCGTGTGTCGTCTTTAGCGTACGTTAGTTTAGGTTAGATTAAGTAATGTGTAAGTCTAGGGACCGATGACTTCAACAGTTTGGTCCCACAGTCCTTACCACAAATCTTCCAAAAATTTCTAACCTAGCGCCACCTGTCTGCAGTCCCCATCCATGTCACCATTGCTTGCTACTTCGAGATTTCCACAAGAGTTCGAACGTGATTGTGCATTTTCACTGAAGGTAGTGGATTCATAGCCAATCGAGATGAATCAATTGCCTTTTCCCCTCATCCCCCTCATCTCCCCGTCCACCTTCACTTACCATAATATGTATCACAGCTACTAATTCCGCATTGTGCCAGCTCCTTGTGACGTGTCCGGAAGAACGGACACCACGAATTCATTTTTCAAAATTCTTGTGTTGTATAATGGTAGAACGCAGCAGCTTGTCGTCTGCTTAGGATTCGAATAAACTTTATGTACACTACTGGCCATTAAAATTGCTACACCAAGAAGAAATGCAGATCAGGACCAGGAACAACCACCTCTGGCCGTAATAACGGCCTTGATACGCCTGGGCATTGAGTCAAACAGAGCTTGGATGGCGTGTACAGGTACAGCTGCCCATGCAGCTCCAACACGATACCACAGTTCATCAAGAGTGTATTGTAATAAGACAGATGCTCGTTCACCGTTCACCAGACGTTTTCAATTGGTGAGAGATCTGGAGAATGTGCTGGCCAGGGCAGCAGTCGAATATTTTCTGTATCCAGAAAGGCCCGTACAGGACCTGCAACATGCAGTCGTGCATTATCCTGTTGAAATCTAGGGTTTCACACGGATCGAATGAAGGGTAGAGTCACGGGTCGTAACTTATCTGAAATGTTACGTCCACTGTTCAAAGCGCCGTCAATGCGAACAAGAGGTGACCGAGACGTGTAACCAATACCAATGGAACCCCATACCATCACGCCGGGTGATACGCTAGTATGCCGATGACGAATACACGCTTCCAATGTGCGTTCATCACGATGTCGCCAAACACGGATGCGACCATCATGATGCTGTAAACAGAACCTGCATTCATCCGAAAAAATGACGTTTTGCCATTCGCGCACCCAGGTTCGTCTTTCAGTACACCATCGCAAGCGCTCTTATCTGTGATGCAGCGTCAAGGGTAACCGCAGCCGTGGTGTCCGAGCTGATAGTCCATGCTGCTGCAAACGTCGTCGAACTGTTCGTGCAGATGGTTGTTGTCTTGCAAACATCCCCATCTGTAGACTCAGGGATCGAGACGTGGCTGCACGATCCGTTACAGCCATGCGAATAAGATGCCTGTCTTCTCGACTGCTACCGATTCGATGCCTTTGGGATCCAGAACGACGTTCCGTATTACCCTCCTGAAACCACCGATTCCATATTCTGCTAACAGTCATTGGATCTCGACCAACGCGAGCAGCAATGTCGCGATACGATAAACCGCAATTGCGATAGGCTACAATCCGACCTTTATCAAAGTCGGAAAAGTGATGGTACGCATTTCTCCTCCTTACACGCGGCATCACAACAACGTTTCACCAGTCAACTGCTGTTTTTGTATGAGAAATCGGTCGGAAACTTTCCTCATGCCAGCACGTTGTAGGTGTCGCAACCGGCGCCCACCTTGTGTGAATGCTCTGAAAAACTAATCATTTGCATATCACACAACATCTTCTTCCTGTCGGCTAAATTTCGCGTCTGTAGGACGTCATCTTCGTGGTGTAGCAATTTTAATGGCCAGTACTGTATTATTAACTTTTCGTATGTTAATCTCATATACTGACTCGTTGCATATACATTGAGACTTGCTCCTCACTTTTGTCCTACGAAACCAGATGGGTAAAATAAAATAACATAAAAAAATCAGACGTACTGGCAACATAACGTGGCATGTACACCGGATGCCAATAAAACTAAATAAAAATGGGCAGAACATTGCCTCTTGCACAAAACTGCCACGCTCGTGAACAGTGCTTACAGTTTGGTCTTTCTTCATGTTACTGGATCAGCAGTCACTGGGTGATTCTCTGCCGGAAGAAGGTATATTGCTTGCCCGGCAACCGTGTCGCATGTTGGGCAGGAACGCTGTGGCTTGCGGTGGCGGCGGACAGCGCCGCTCCGATATTTAATTACGGACGGTACGTTTGGGTGTGGACGGGGGGGCTTGCGGCTAACGGGCAGTCCTTATTGCAGCGGAGCGTCACACGAAAGGTACCTTATTGCTCCCAGGAGGACGGTACCACGTGCCACGCCGGCTGGACCCAGCTGAACGCCGCCCGCGATTCTTCTCTCTTCCCAGCGCCAACTGGTCTCGGCTGAACTTAAAAGCCGTCTCCTGTAGACGACTTCCATGTCGTATATTCATACGCCGTCGGTGAACACATGTATGACCCAAAGAACCCATACTCATTGTTTCTATTTGCTAGACTAGCTTTATCTTTGTTTGGGAACTGGAAGGCACGTCTCTGGAAACTAATTTGAAGTCTGCGTCCAGCCAGCCAAAAGCATTGCTTGGCGCGAAGAACTGATGCCCGACAACTCTCTCCGCTTGCTGCTGACAACGTTTCGACTTGTAAAATATAGACGCAGCTCTACTGGTATTGACAAGAAAACAACACTGCAATCTGAGTTTTGTAATTTTTTGTATTTGTTGTTTGTGTTGTGGTCTTCAGTCCAGAGACTTGTTTGATGCAGCTCTCCATGTTGCTTTATCCTGTACAAGCTTCTTTATCTCCGAGTAACTACTGCAGCCTACGTCTCCCTGAATCTGCTTAGTGTATTGATCCCTTGGTCCCCCTCTACGATTTTTACGTTTCAGGATTCCTTCCAATACTAAATTCGTGATCCCTTGATGCCTCATAACGTGTCCTACCTACCGAACCCTACTTCCTCTCCTCCATTATATTCAGTACGTCCTCGTTAGTCACGTAATCTACCCAGAATTCTTCCGTAGCATCACATTTCGAAAGCTTCTATTCTCTTCTCGTCTGAACTATTTATCGTCCATGTTTCACTTCCATACATAGCTACACTCCAAACAAATACTTTCAGAAGGGACGTCCTCTCACTTAAATCTATACTTTATATTAACAAATTTCTTTTCTTCAGAAATGCTTTCCTTGCCGTTGCCAGTCTACATTTTATATCCTCTCTACTTCGACCATCATCAGTTGTTTTGCTCCCCAAATAGCTAAACTCGTCTACTGCTTTAAGTGCCTCATTTCCTGATCTATTTCCCTCAGCATCACCTGATTTAATTCGACTACATTCCATTACTCTTGTTTTGCTTTTGATGATGTTCATCTTATACCCTCCTTTCAAGACACTGTCCATTCCGTTCTACTGCTCTCCCAGGTCCTTTGCTGTCTCTGCCAGAATTACAATGTCGTCGGCGTACCTCAACGTTTTTATTTCTTATCCATGGATTCTAATTCCTACCACATTTTTTTGTTTTTGTTTCCTTTACGCCGGCCGGAGTGGCCATGCGGTTCTAGGCGGTACAGTCTGGAACCGAGTGACCGCTACTGTCGCAGGTTCGAATCCTGCCTCGGGCATGGATGTGTGTGTTGTCCTTAGGTTAGTTAGGTTTAATTAGTTCTAAGTTCTAGGCGACTGATGACCTCAGAAGTTTAGTCGCATAGTGCTCAGAGCCCTTTGAACCACTTTTTTGTTTCCTTTACTGCATGCTCGACATACAGATTGAATATCATTGGGGATAGGCTGCAACCCTGTCTCATTCGCTTCCCAACCACTGCTTCCCTTTCATGACCCTCGACTCTTATAACTGCCGTCTGGTATCTGTAGAAATTGTAAATAGCCTTTCACTCCCTGTAATTGATACCCGCCACCATCAGAATTTGTAAGAGAATATACCAGTCAACATTGCCAAAAGCCTTCTCTAAGTCTAGAAATGCTAGAAACGTAGGTTTGCCTTTTCTTAATGTTTCTTCTAAGATAAGTCGTAAGGTCAGCATTGCCTCACGTGTTCCAACATTTCTACGGAATCCAAACTGATCTTCCCCGAGGTCAGCTTCTACCAGTTTTTCCATTCGTCTGTAAAGAATTCGCGTTAGTATTTTGCAGCCGTGACTTATTAAACTGATAGTTCGGTAATTTCCACACCTGTCAACGCCTTCTTTCTTTGGGATTGCAATTATTATATTCTTCTTGAAGTCTGAGGGTATTTCGCCTGTCTCATACATCTTGCTTACCAGATAGTAGAGTTTTGTCAGGACTGGCACTCCCAAGAATATCAGTAGTTCTAATGGAATGTTGTCTACTCCCGGGGCCTTGTTTCGAATTAGGTCTTTCAGTGCTCTGTCAAACTCTTCATGCCGTATCATATCTCCCATTTCATCTTCATCTACATCCTCTTCCGTTTCCACAATATTGTCCTCAAGTACATCGCCCTTGTATAGACCCTCTACATACTCATTCCACCTTTCTGCTTTCCCTTCTTTGGGAAACTGAGTTTCCATCTGAGCCCTTGATATTCATACAAGTGGTTCTCTTTTCTCCAAAGGTCTCTTTAATTTTCCTGTTGGCAGTGCCTATCTTACCCGTAGTGATATATGCCTCTACATCCTTACATTTGTCCTCTAGCCATCCTTGTTTAGCCATTTTGCACTTCCTGTCGATTTCATTTTCGAGACGTTTGTATTCCTTTTGGCCTGCTTCATTTACTGCATTTTTATATTTTCTCCTTTCATCAATTAAATTCAGTATCTCTTCTGTTACCCAAGGATTTCTGTTAGCCATGTTACGTAAACTTCATAACTAAAAATCAATCTGCTAAGGAGAGCGATGCAACTCTAAAAAACATCCTGGAGATAATCAACTTCGAAGATTTTGGAGGAATTGTAGTTCACTAAAAGTAACGCTAGAGTAGAGGGAATGATAGTTGGGTAATAAATGCATCGCTGGTTCAAATCGGGCAACGGCCTTGCCGCAGTGGCTACACCGGTTCCCGTGAGATCACCGAAGTTAAGCGCTGTCGGGCGTGGTCGGCACTTGGATGGGTGACCATCCAGGCCGCCAAGCGCTGTTGCCATTTTTCGGGGTGCTACTGGACCGAATAGTAGCGGCTTCGGTCAAGAATACCACCACAACGACCGGGAGAGCGGTGTGCTGACCCCACGCCCTCCTATCCGCATCCTCCACTGAGGATGACACGGCTATCGGATGGTCCCGGTGTGCCACTCGTGGTCTGGAAGACGGAGTGCTTTTTTGATTCAAATCACATGTAGGCCTTCGTCTTTCGTTTAATAGTTTCTTTTTGCAGTTCTAATATCTATATGATTATAATATATAATTAATGAAATAAAGACTAGTTAACAGATATCTAATCACCATTTTTTTATGAAAAATGCACGTCGCCTTGTTTCTAACTGCATATTGCACACACTGAAAATATAAATTGTTAGCTATAGATTTTTAGAAAAAATATTAATGAAAATTGTTTAAATTAAAAAAAACATTAAAAATTCATTAAGTGTTTTATTAAACATGAATAGTTAATCATTTGTATTTGCAATGAAAACTGGAATGTTGTGTGTAATGTGTAATTAGAATCATGAAGTCATGCTTTTTTATAAAAAATGTTTATTAGGTGTATGTTAGTTAGCACATATTTAAAGACCTTTTTATTTAAATTATGTAAGTATTCGAACTGAATGAAAGGAGAAAACAAAGAAAGACTATAGCTGGATTCAAACAAGTGACCCGTAGATAACCCGATCACCATTCTCCAGTGCTGCCGACCATTTTTTGCAACATGATTGCAATAACGTTTACCCCCCTTCTTTTCCAAACCAAGTTTATTTTACACTTATGTCACTTCTACATTACAGATTAGAACCTCATAGTGCAATACAAGTAATAGGATGTATACATGAAATAATATTTATTTCACTATGAGGCCTGTAGATGATCAACATCTCGACCACCGTTTAGTGTCAGGGACAGAAGCAGTTTATCGCTCCACCATTCAGTAATGTGAAGGCCTCTGTCAACAGTTAACGAAGTTACTTCTAGCTTTTCCTGAAGCCATCAACACTGAATAGCGTTCTTCTTTGCAACACAATCATGGTCCACGATACCCGTCTCGAAAATCGCCTTACAGTAATTTTACTCAATTAAAGTTACTTTCAATATTTCAGATTCGATTTTTTGAAGAATTTTAACGAGTTGCATCTAACTGCTTTAGGGAACTGATATTTGAGTTCTGGACTTTACGTACGTTAAGTATGAAAAAAATACAGACATCGGATTGCCAGTGGTCTCCCTGTGCGATGGGTTCATTGAAGCTATGCCATTCAGGACATTTGTTGGAAGTATTGCTTGCTTGCGGGGCCTTTGTGTAATTGAAAATCACTTGATTTTTCAGATTTATTTACATGAGTTAGTTTGCAGTTGCATTTCAAATTGCAATGCTAGTTTTTTGTTCGAATTTGCGTCTTTGTTAGAACACAAGGGGATCGATATATAATTTCTGTTCCGTTATCCAGGGATACAAGCCATATATCTCATCACCTTCTACATCGGCATCTACTCTCAGAAACCACCGTGAAGTGTATGGCAGAGGTATTCTCCATTAATCCACTTGTTAGGAAAGAATAGGTGCCTAAATCCTTGGACATGAGCTTCAATTAGTCTTCACTATCCCTTTGGGAGTAATACCTATGGGGTTGTAGAAGTGACCTAATTTTGGAATTCAGGTGATAGATCCATTGGACATTAAGCTTCTTAATAATATGACCTGTCCTGCTTGACCATGTACCAGAATACATAAGAAACGCAGCCATTTACATCTTCTTTCCCTCCAATTAGTTTGTGTACCGATGGATGGCTAATAAATACTGTAGAGCACAACCAATTAAACAAAAAAATCACGAAAGGCAGAGTGGGTCACCCTAAGCTGATTGATGTAAGGGGCGTAAGAATAACAGCTGTGCCCGTTGTAGGTATATTTGGGTTACGATTAGGATTTTTGGCTGTCGGCGAGTGATTCTCTAGCTGTGTGATGTGTCACAGTACACCCTTTTCGTTTCAAAATTACGATTTTCATCCAAGATAGTGGCTTTCATAATGGCAGCCATGTTGGTAACAGAGGGTCACAGGTTTTCTCCTACACAATTCACACACTACTTGACTGTGGATTTCTTTTCTTGCAACTGCTTTGTTTTAGAAGTAAAGTTACTTACTTATTGACCACCCTGTACTTTAATTTGATATTTTAAATAGTTTACTTTTCAAGAATGGGACTAAAATTGTGTTTGTTAGGAAGATTGGGATTCTAATTGTAAACATTTTGGGGTAATCTTTGGTCAGATAAAGTTTATTTTAAGAATTATTTCATTTTATCAGATGTATGCTTTTAATTAGCAAACTTGTCAGTCTGCGCATGATTCACCCAGATCCCGTTCCACGTCAACCACAGCACAGAAAACTTCGCTAGCTTTCGGGAAACGTCTGCTCATTTTTAGTTTATTTCCGTTAAGACAACGTCACATTTAGCTTATACACTATTACTCATAGATTAACGAAGGATTCAAGAAAACTGCAAACTGGAAAAATCTTAAAGAAAATGTACTGAATTCGAATATATTTCCACATGTATATGCACGTCTTCAATTTCCACACGTCTTCAATTTCCATTCTACAGTGTAGTGTGTAGCAAAGAGTACATAGCTAAACAGACAGAATCTCCTCTCCCCCACTCCCCCCCCCCCTCCCGTCACCATTCTTATACCATCAACGGTTGGTACACAGAAAGAAAGAATGTTACTACCCCCCTGTGCGTGTGCAAGTTACTCTAATGTTGACAATGATGTCATTGCATAAGATGCATGTTGGAGGAAGAAGTACTTTTTTAACTCATTTCAGAATGATCACATTCAGAATTTTATAAATAAGGTTCTCTTCAAAGCAGGGTGCTTTTCTTGTGACAAGTACCTCTCATCGAGTATTATTATAGGTGTTAGTATGAGCGTGGAGCTATTTTTCTTTATCTCATAAATGCGTGGTTCTTTTAAGACACATGGTCCGTTGAAGGACATTTCATTGTTTTATTCATGAGAGTTTGTCTTCGGTTCTGAACAAAATAAGTTTGTATTCAGTTCTCAAATAATTTGAATGTGTTAAAAATTGTTTTTCATTCCAGTATTCACTATTCAATGCAACGGCCTTGCCGCAGTGGATACACCGGTTCCCGTGAGATCACCGAAGTTAAGCACTGTTGGGCGTGGTCGGCACTTAGATGGGTGACCATACAGGCCGCCATCCGCTGTTGCCATTTTTCGGGGTGCACTCAGCCTCGTAATGCCAATTGAGGAGCTACTCCACGGAATAGTAGCGGCTCCGGTCACAGAAAACCATCATAACGACTGGGAGAGCGGTGTGCTGACCACACACCCCTCCTACCCGCATACTCCACCGAGGAGGACACGGCGGTCGGATGGTCCCGGTAGGCCACTCGTTGCCTGAATACGGAGTGCTTTTTTATTCATTGTTCAAACTCCCCACATGTGCTCACTTAAACCTTGTTCATGTAAGATATACTTTCATGTGCAACATATTTAAACATGAGAGAACGTCCTGCCTTCAGCAGAGACGACATATTCTCGCAATTTTAAATGAAACCTTTAGTAACACGTAAGCTTATTAGTCCGTCGCTGATATAGAAGATCGCAAAACTTTCCTTCTCGTCTGGGCAAGCTGTGCAATGACTAGGGTACATGTAAAGTTTGCTGGGACAAGTTAAATGCGAGCTATAATGAAGTCGACAGTTCGATTGTAATACTGGCATTTAATTTTTATGTTTCCCATAACTGACAGAAATTACAAAAATGTGAATTTTCTTTGACCACCCACACACTCCTGAGAATGGCACATCGACTAGTTTGCAATTACGCGCCCCAATTGCCGGCAGCTACGTTGGTGAATACTCGGCACCTCGCAAGGATAACCACAAGACCAAAAATACTATGTAAGTTGTTGGAAGTGGTTAAGCGTTGGTGATAATCTCGCTTCTGAGCGCACAAAGAGCTCTAACCGCAGAACTCTGCATGGAACGCGCGTTGGTGCAATGCTGCGATACAGACTGTATGCCTCCCTTCGAAGACGATGCTCAAGACGCCGTCTCCAAGTCCGTACCGCTCGATGGCACAAGGCGAAGTCCTCTTTCTCCCCAATTCACCCGGCTTCGACGCGCACGAAAACGCGGCGGAACAATACTCAGTTTCGGCCAATGTCGAACGCTCTAACATCGCCGAAATCCCTCCAACGCCATTTCTGAGATTCTGCCCAATGATCGAGTAGGTCATATCGTCCCTAGGCAAACGAAATTCCAGTCTTGGCCACGTGTTGCCCAGCACAGGTGGCTCCGGATGCCGGACTACCCCCAAAAGCGCCGTATTGTCCCGCGTTTCCGGTGACCGCTACCTGCCGCCCACGGCGGCCGGCGAGCTACGGCCACCTGCAGACTTCATATTCCACAATTCTCAACTTCCGACACTTTTCGCCGACGCTTTAAGTTAGTGACTTAGTCATGCAGAGATGCAGGACTACCACTCGAGAGTGCCTCATATTCATCATAATTAAATAAAGTCATGATCTGATGCCATTGCCAGTCCCTTTATTATAAATACTAATGTTGGTAATCTAACGTGTAAGTACCCAAATTCTGGCACGTTACAAACTAAGGTGAGTATAGTTTACAGTGGATCGTCAAGGCACATGTTCTGCAGCCACGTACATTCCGAGACTTTGCCCTATAATGAGTCATTTTCAGTTTGTTAGGTAGTATAAAAAATGACATACAGGTGCCTCTGTATGGCAAGAGTCGCTCCTACGATGGGTGATTCACCACTTCTGATGTACTGCATTAGATAAGTCGTGGACATTAGTCACTTTGTTTTGATTTAGCTTACGTTACATGCCGCTTTATTATTCTGTTGCGCTATGTTGATACAGTACAGCATGTTGACTGTAAGTGGTCAGATCGCGTTATTTTTCATTTATGGGTCAGATTTAATATTAAATGGAATGTTTCAGGGCATTAAAACAGTGGTCACAGGTTAAAGTTTGGAAGTATTGACCAGCTTGCGAACTGTGCACCACGCATCACTCGCACGTCTCCAGGCAAACAGGACGCTGCGCTATACTTTTTGATTGGATTGGATTGGATTGTTTGGGGGAAGAGACCAAACAGCGAGGTCATCGGTCTCATCGGATTAGGGAAGGACGGGGAAGGAAATCGACCGTGCCCTTTCAAAGGAACCATCCCGACATTTGCTTGGAGCGATTTAGGGAAATCACGTAAAACCTAAATCAGGATGGCCGGACAAGGGGATTGAACCGTCAGCCTCCCGAATGCGAGCCCAGTGTATACTTTTTGAGTCGACCATCAAACCGTCGTAGCAGTCTCCGACATAACCACGAACTTAACGATTACCACGAACCAATCAGGTCAGAAACCGTCAGTAAATGATTCATTACTCGTTAGACCTAGCCAAGGTGGAGATGATGAAACATGTTTTTATTCGACACGTCATGCCAAGGTTGGTTGGTTGATTCGAGGGAGGGGACCAAACGTGAGGTCATCGGTCCCGTCGCATTATGGAAGAATGGGGAAGGAAGTCGACCGTGCCCTTTCACAGGAACAATCCAGGAATTTACCTGAAGCGATTAAGGGAAATCACGAAAAACCTAAATCAGGATGGCTGGACGCGGGTTTGAACCGTCGTCCTCCCGAATGCGAGGCCAGTCTGTTAATCACTGCACCACCTCGCTCGGTCATGTCATGACAAATTAAAATTCAAGCTGCACTGCAATTCTGTCCAAGGTCTGCTACTCATCTGGAGCAGTCTCCTTGACTAGTCGGACCATTTCAGCACGACCCCCAAGTCGAACTCAGATTTTCAGTGTCACTGATGTTTCATTTCTGTTATGCCACACTCGTGAGATGAAACATAAAAAATACATTTCTACAGCATCATGCAAACATGGAAAAATACGAAATCTCTTTTATTAATGTTACGAAACTAGCATGTAACTACTATCCAAACATCGTGTGGTGAAGGACTATCGGCGGTGCTGCCTGCAGACCACCGTATCATCACAAAATGTAAGACATTTAGATCTTAGTAATGCAGAAGAAGTGAAAAGTTATATGTTTTGCCAATGGCATTACAAATCTATCAGACACGTCAAAGGGCTGGAAATATCAGTTGAACAGAATGGGGAGTGTCTTGAAAAGATGTCATCTGGTGAATTTCAACAAGGGTTAGTGGACTGCAATAGAACTGAATCACGTAAAGCTGAGAGAATTAAATTAGGAAATAATTTCCGCAAGAACTAGATGAGTTTCAGTTGTAGCGCGTTAAATAGTTTCTGTAGCAATGTTGTTTCCTAATCTTTACTACTAGTTTCCAAATATACGACCATCATCAGGTATGTCTTTCAAAAACTGTTACCGGTGCCTGTCTTTGCTGTACATTTTCTATGTATTGTATGCTAGTTTAGACTGAAAGACATATCTGACGATGGCTGTACATATTGAAACTGGTAAAACGAGAGAGAATTTTTTTTTTCAATGAAGACTCTTTAATACTCTATTTTTATTACATAATTTGGACAGTTACAGACCGCTTAGAATCCAAAACAAAGGTAAAATCTTTTCCTTTTTATCTTCCCAAGACTTCTTCATGCCTTGGCTGATGGCTTGTCTCTGTTCATTTGACATCACCATCCTTGGTTGTGAATTTCGTTGTTGGACAGCCAGTTTTTCAGTAGTGATCAGCAGTCAAACTTTCCCTGTAGTGTGCGGTGTTTTCTGCGACGTTAAGTTTTCTCAAGTCCTTTCTTATCTCCTCCAGCGATCCCGTGGCGTTTTCAATTTGGAAATGAAGTTAAAATTTGCTTCGTTAGTCGACTTTCATTCATTCTGTACATATGACCGTAAATTTTAATCTCCTCTTTCTTATTGTGTCTGTGAGTGTTTCTACGAGGGCTATCCACAAAGTACATTACGTTTTCGTGTGTGTCCGTTAGGGGCGGGGATAACGCGGCCATCTTGTTGTCATGGCATTCCGCCGCTCAGTCGGTATCCTGCCGTGCTAGTGAGAGGTTCGTGCTGTACTCCGTTGAGTTACTGTGACAGTTTGAAATGTCAGCGTTAATTGAAATGCCGCGAAGTGTGAAGTGCGTGCTGTAATCAGGTTTCTGACTGCAAAAAACTGTACACCGATAGAAATCTGTCGGCAGCTTTGTGAAGTGTATGGGGACAACATAATCACTGAAGGTGGAGTGCGTCAATGGGTCATAAAATTTAAAAATGGCCGAACTAACATTCACGACGAAGAGCGAAGTGGAAGACCCAGCATAGTGACTGCCGAACTTGTCGAAAAAGTCGATGCCGCGGTCAGTGAAAATCGTAATTTCACAATAACGGAACTCTCTATGAGTTTTCCACGAATTTCACGAAGTTTGTTGCACGAAATCATTACCGAAAAGCTCGGTTACCACAAGTTTTTTGCAAGATGGTTACCAAAAATCTTGACAGAGATTCACAAAAATCAGCGAATGGCTGCAGCGTTAACGTTTTTGGACGCTTACGAGAAAGATGGCGACTCATTACTCGATCGCATCGTTACTGGTGACGAAACATGGGTTATGCACGTGAACTGCGAGACAAAATTGCAGTCAATGCAGTGGGGGCACAAAAATTCCCCCCCAAAATCCCAAGAAATGCATGCAGACAATGTCGGCAAGGAAGGTGATGGCGACTGTCTTTTGGGACAGAAAAGGTGTGATTTTTGTGGATTTCCTGGAAAGAGGAACTACAATAAACTCTCAAAGGTATTGCCAAACTCTGCAAAACCTCAGAAGAGCAATACAAAACAAGCGCAGGGGAAAGTTGGACTCAAAGATCTTGCTGATTCACGACGACGCCCGGGCCCACACGGCAAATGCCACTCGTGAAGTTCTCGAATCTTGTAAGTGGGAGTTGTTTCCTCATCCGCCGTACAGTCCCGACCTGACACCGAGCGACTTCCACTTATTCCCAGCAATGAAGAAGTGGTTGGCTATGCAGCGTTTTGATGTCGACGCACAGCTTCAAGAAGAGGTAACAACGTGGTTGAAGGCGCAGGCGGCCGAATGTTACGACGAAGGAATTTCCAAGCTCGTCCATCGCTACGATAAGTGCCTTGATTTAAATGGCAACTATGTAGAAAAGTAGTATTTAAGTGTAGCTTTCATCTGTATATAATAAAAAAAATTTCCAATACTTTATTTATTTTTAATTCCAAAACGTAATGTACTTTGTGGATAGCCCTCGTATATTTCTATATAGATATTCGTTTCTCCTCTCCGTGCAGTTGTTATCTTTGTTGTTTCGTGGTCCTAAAATTTTTCTGAGTATTTTACATTCTCTCTTCTCCAGTTCTTCTTGTTCAACTCTTCTATTCAGCATTAGACATTCGCATCGATAAAGTATTTTCTGTTTAATTACTGTTGCGTAGCCCTTAATGTTTGCCTGGAAAGATACTGATCTTTTATTATATCGGTTTTAGGTGAATTTGTACGCTAATTCCATTTCCTTCGACGTTTCCTTACGTGTCGCGTTTGTCTAACCCTTTTCATTGTATCCGTTCTCCCAAATACTTGAACGTATCAACTCTTTTGATGTTTCCGTGTTGCGTTTGCATATATTTTTGTCCGTTGTGTTAATGTTCAATGCACTTTGTTTTTTCATATGATATTAGTAATATTCTATATATTACACAAGACTGTTTAATATTCTACAAGTATTATACAACGGGTCGCTGTGTCCTTGAGTATGACCGTGTCACATTTCATCAATGTGGTTCGGTATTTAAGCAGAAATAACATAAATACTGCCGAAGAAAATGCAATTTAGAAAGCAGACCTGTAAAGACAAGAAAAGCTTCTGAAAATAAATTAATGTATAACAGACTTAACTGTCTGAATGTCTTATTTGAAAAAGTTTCTCTGAAGCGTTGTCTGATGTAGAAGTGAAACGTAGACAATATACAGTAAGGATAGAAGAGAATAGAACCATACGATGTGTGGTGCCACACAAGAATGTTGAAGATTAAATGGGTAGATGGAGTAACTAGCAAAGAAATACTCGATATAACTGAGGAGAGAAGAGCTGTAGGCTCAGTTTGACCCTGAAGCATCAAGAAGGAATTGCTTTACAAATGGAAGGGTGTGTGTGGGGGGGGGGGGGGGAGGTGGGGGGGGGGGGGAGAGCACGGCTCGACAACAGGAGGCAGGCTAAAGTGGAGTAGGTAGCAGTAGTTACGTAGACATGGAGAGGCTTGCAAGTGATAGATTAGCGTGAAGAGCGGTTTCCAACTCGACTTCAAACTGAAGACAGCTAATTTCACAAGCGGTAGTTTGTCCCCGTGGTGTACGCGCGGGCAGCGCTACAATGACAGCAGAGTTGTTCGTGAACTACGATTTATTGTGTCATAACTTTCACCAATTTGCCAATTATATTTATTTTAGTGACGGTTAAAGAACCAAATATTTTGTTGTTGTTGTTGTTGCGGTCTCCAGTCCCAAGATTGATTGCATGGATCTCCGCACGTTAGTCTACCTTGTGGAAGCCTCCTCTTCTCTGTGTAACTACTGCCATCTACAACCATTTCAACCAGTTTACTGTACTTAAGCTTTAGTCTGCAGCTACAGTTTTAATCCCTCCCCCACAACACTTCCTTATTATCAAATTGACGATCCCTTGGTGTGTCTAGATATGTGCTATCAACCAATCCCTTCTTTTAGTCAAATTCTATCTTATATTCTCTTCACTAGAATTCGATTCACTACCTCCCCACCAGCTATCCAGTCTACCTATCTGTTTTGCAACACTCCAATCAGTATCTTCTAGTCTCGTCCTGCCTAAACTGTTTATCGTCCAACTTTTACTCCCGTACTTGGCTATAATCTAGACAAATACGTTCAGGAAAGTCTTCCTACGTTTAAATTTATATTCGATGTTAGCAAATTTCTTTTTCCAGAAACGCTTCTTTCGCAGATGCCAGTCCGTATCTTATATCGTTTCTTCGGTCGTACTCAGTTATTTTGCTACCCAAAATAATACTTATCTACTGGCTTTAACGTCGTTTCATAATCTAATTCCCTCGACATCACCTGATTTAATTCAGATATATTCCATTTTGCTTGTTTTATTTTCAACACTTTTTCAATACACTGTACATTCTGTTCAACTGCTCTTCCAAGAAATTAGCCGTCTTTGACAGAATCACAATTACTTCATCGGAACTCACTTTTTCCATTTCCCTAAATTTTAATCTCCCTCACGAATTTCTCCTTGTTTTCCTTTAATGCTTAGTCAGTAACACGACGGAAAGGCTACAACCCTATCTCACTCCCTTCGCAACAACTGCATCACTTTCATGTCCTTTGAGACTTATAACTGCAGTGTGGTTTCTGTACAATCTGTTGATAACCTTTGGCTCCCTGTAGTTTTCCCCTGCTACCTTCGAAATTTCAAAGAATGTATTCCTGTAACACTGTCAAATGCTTTCTATAAATCCACAAATGCTGTAAGTGTATATTTGCCTTTCTTTCGTCTATCTTCTAAGGTATTTCGTATGTTCGGTAAGACCTCACGTGCTCCTACATTTCTTTGCAACTAAAATTGATTTTTTAGGTTTCGTAATTCAAAAAGGTTAGAACTAACTGGACAGAGAAGTAACTGAGCAATGTGAACTCCTTGTGCAGTGTTTCTCTCTTTTGTTATAACAAATGTATGTTGATCACTGCACTCGCAGTTCTAATGGGCATTAACTTAACGGATGTTTCGTAACCAACTTACCTGCTTTTGACATATTAAGGAGGGACGTTCACGAAAATCACCAAATATAAAAAAAGCACAATATCCACAATTTTTATGATACGAGAATGACATTTTTTGGATATATTGAATTGGAGAATTTTAATCTTTTTTACTATAATGTATGTGTAATACAAAATTCATGCAAAATTCTTAGTACCTTGTCCCATATCTCAGCTTACACTCAGATTTCCAAAATTTGGTCTTGAGACAATATTTATTAGGTCTATAGAAATAAGTGTATAAAATTTCATAATCCCAGCCTTCACTGACTCTGACGAAAAGGTACACAAACATAAAAAAATTTCAGGTTCCTGTTAAACCTGAAGATTGTTCTTGTCAGCTCTTCAGAAAGCTCAAATTTGTACTCAGGGTCCTCTTTCCCTTCAAGGCTTCGCTTCTGGTTTCTTCTTTTCTGCCTTCTTTCCATTACGAGGTCATCAACTTACTGTTCAGCTGGAAAGAGGCGCTGTAAATCTATCTTTCACTAGACGTCTTGAGTGAAATTTCCGGTCTTAGAGCCGTACTTTCATCCGCCGCACGTTGCCACCATTAAGTACAAGAACTGCGCCGTAAGTTGCAGTTCTGGCAACTATAGCAAATGAAAATAGTTTGCATATCAGTGAATTTTGAGACTCATTTGGATTATGAGTTTTGCCATGAACACGTATTTTTTGAAGTTTAAGATCAGCCAGAAACCTGTAACTGGGCTTGGCAACTTCCAGAATACAATTTGAAAGCATCTCAGGGATTTTCTCTGCCTCGTGATGACTGGGTGTTGTGTGATGTCCTTAGGTTAGTTAGGTTTAAGTAGTTCTAAGTTCTAGGGGACTGATGACCATAGATGTTAAGTCCCATAGTGCTCAGAGCCATTTTTGAAAGCATCTCATTGTGAATGTAGGGACTGTTACCTCTCTGAGCCTGTAGATATTCACACTAGCTAGTGGCACGGATGATGAATGAGTTGTTCATCTGTTGACACCACGTGGAGATATGTAACTGGTACTTGCACTTTTCGTGTCACTTACACCAGCTAGGCTCTGTGTGATACCATTGGCATTATATTCTTGAAGAGTGTCTGTCATCTTCTTTATGAGTCTCATGTTCACCAAAGCCCTTTCAATCTTCCAACTTTCTGCGAAACAGAGTCAAGGATGGTCTATAACATTATCGAGTATACATCAAGGCCTTCTAGACACATCCCATACCAATTTGCTTGAACGTAAGCTACGGAATCGCTGCGCACCAAGCTAGTATTGCAGTGTTTCTTCGAAAAGTGTGCTTAGCAGGAAAGTAGTGTAACACATTTAATTATTTTTCACGCACTTCGGATGCGATTTCATCTTGAAACTTTGGGAACTTATTGACCATGAGCTCTACTAATAAATAAATAATGAATTGAAAACTGACATTTTCGGTAAATTTCATGCCCTTATCTTGGCAATCTGCTTCTGATTAAGACCAAGATTAAGAAACCATGGTGTATGATGTATACGGTGTACGCTAGCATAGGTTAAACGTCTTGACCCACCTTTGAACACTGCTCTTCTCAATGATATCATCTCCGTACATGTAATCAGCCTTCTGCGGATGTTGGACACCTTACAACCCTCAACGAGCAGAATTCATTCGACGTATCTTCTTTCTGCCTACAATCACTCACTTACCTGAAAAGAAAAAATTACATTATCTAGCACATGTCAAACAAATTACATATGCAATTGGAACAAAATGTACATGAATTAATGAAGATGTTATGATGATTTTGCATTGATTTCGGTACAGGTTTGGTAATTATCTCAGAAATCCGATATATCGATGTTGTCTGAAGGGACGTTACTCAGATTAGGACCATCAGACTATTTCATAAACCAGGTCAGAGTTTTACGGTAAACAGATATAACTATCGTATTACAGTTTAATTAAATACACATTATGACTATGTCATTATTTCGATGTAATATTACTGAAATAATAACTAGAAGCGCTTTAAGTGTGTCTTGTGCGGCTCGGTGACTCATGGCTCCCCATCACTTTTTGGGTCCCTTTATAACTGTCTAGGAAAGTCAATTCAATGGTTGGAAGAAGGCAACAGCATACACTCTCTAACGGGACTATGCCTAGTAAATCAGTATGGTGTTAACGAAAGCTTCAGTTTTTAAGTTGATCTGAGCTACAAACACTTCAATTATATAGACTCTCGGTGTAGTAATTATTGCTACAGCAACTAAGAATTAACGACAGAAATTATTGAAATAACCATGGGCACTTAATACCAATGTGCTTGAACACAATGAACAAGTCAATTTTTACGTATATTTTGGACAAAGAAGTAACGAGGTTGAACTGGATGTTACTGAGTTAAGAATAATTCAAGACATCCTCGGGCGCTACCTATTCAAGGAACTGCTTTGGACATACCAACAATTTCCGCAAGGTGAAGTTCTGAAACCCATAAGACGGACTGGTGAAAGAACACAGGTTTACAGTAAAGTAATGGGAGATTATTGGGCTCATGTTGAAACTCAAGGAAAGACAAGGTTGAAATAAAGTGGTCTACGAAAAGAGGAAGAATAAGGAGCAAGGCAAAGAGGGAAAAGAATAGAAGAATGTGAAGAAGAAGAAGAGGAAGAAAATAATAACTCAAGCTGTACGGACTGTTAACCAGACAAAATGTATAAAAGAAGCTGTGTTATGTCATTGACAGTTCTATGAAAGAGAAATAAAAGTATATTGCTTCATCTAGAGACTTGGAATATGTGAAAGATTTGGGGGCAAATGCATTTTGGTAATGGAGTACGCGGTGAGTCGAAAATATTTTAGGGGTAGCGACATTTTGGGGGTAACGGCATTACCTGTCTTTTAAAGCAAGATGTGGCAGTTAGTTGTTTGGTATCGTAAGGGAGATCATTCCAGAGTCTCGTTTCTGCTGCGGAAAGGTGTTTGGAGAAGGCGAAATAGTTGCAGGCAGCTATAAAAAGGGATGGTAACGAGCATTTTTATTTATGTACTTTTCTGATAAGAGAGTTAAGGGCTATTAAAGGTAGGAGAGATTGCAAACGTTGATCCGATACTAAAACAGCCTGAATCTATTGATATTTCTGCGTTGGGAATAATATGGAGAAATTTGATGAAAACCATGAATGTCAAAATACGCAGCACGCCGGCATACATCAACAATTCTATTCACTATGAGGTTTCCTGAGAAAATTCTCGCAGTATAACATCATTGCAGTTGACAACTGCAAGTGTAGTACAGGGGGGAAAAGTAAACGAGGCCCGGAAAATATTTCAAGCACTTTTCGATATGCATCCCAACAGGTAACATCTGCACCCAGAGCAGGTGATGAATTTGGGCTGTCTATCCTAAGCAGCACGGAATAGTTCCTGCGCCTCTTTTTCTCTGTCCAACCCGTATTTCTGTGATTTTGTTGTTCAGGTAACGGCAAGAACGACCTTGTAGCTGTGGACGTTGACACTGCTGGCGAGACGTCAGCTACAAGTGAAACCAATTTTGATGCACATTGGTTAGTAAGGTTATTAAGTCTGACAAGTAAAATGTCGAAGTCAGTAATCCTGAAGGCTTTGAAAGTTGTGAACGGCGTATGACACTCAAATCTTGTGATGACATAGCTACTTTAATCACATCTGTTCCAAATATTAAATCAGATGCTTCGTTGACTATGTTTGCGGAGGCCTGATTTGTACTCTTCTAGAAAACACACCATAAATTGAAATTTCTCTACCCTCTCGTGGTCTATTTTCTTTCAATACTAGTAGAATACCTATCAACATATAACATATTTTTTAAGGGTTTGTTATACGCCGTTGACTATAGAAATTATTTATTTCACAGTTGCAATTCCGGTCTTTGGGGGCCTTTATCAAGTGGTACTGACATGGATTTTGCTTCAGCATCTTCTGCAGTACCACTTGATAATGGGCCGAAGACCGAAACTGCAATTGTGAAATAAATAATTTCTATAGTCAACGTCGAATATGACATCCCTTAGAAAATTCTACATGATTGTGATCTACGATCTTGAGAAGTTAATACATTACATTATATTTGATGTTTTCTTCAACCCGCCCAGACAGCCGAGAGCGTTAAAGCGACGCTTCTGGGATCTGACGAGACGAACCTACCCCGGACAGCATCCGCGTCATGGATTAACGACAAGGGCTGATGAGCTGCTCATCCCGGATGTTGTTTTTAGGCGGTTTCCCACATCTGCCTACGTGAACACTGGCTTGGTATTCATGTCCTTTCACCGATACACGTTATGCGAACATTTAGAAAACGTCCTCACACTTGATCATGACATTTACTCTGGACGCAGAGTATTGGGGTGCACAAATTTCGTCCCAGAAGGGGGAGGGGCGAGGACGATATAGAGCGTGGGGAGCGCCCTAGGAAGGACATCCTGCGACAACCACCACTAACACTGCCAGAACTCGTGTAACAGTGACACCCCGTAGAGAAACGAGAAAAGGCAAAGGAAAAGAGGTATCGTGCCTTCTTAAAAAAATTGAAAATAAAAATAAACATTGAAAGAAAAACAGGTTAAATGTTTTGTGAAGTGACTTTTCTAAAAGAACGAAATCAAATATATTAGAGAAGCATTTGATATGCCTTTGAATAGTGCTCGCAATCGTCTACAGAGTATGTGTTGCTCGTTGAAACTTTAAACTTCGATGTTTAACTTAGACTCTTACAATTTTAAATAATAGTAGAGGGTATTTATCTGATGGATTTTACTCAGTGGTTCTCCTTACGTCACTAACGTATGAGCATCTCAGCTGCTGTGCACGCTTTCGAACATTACTCAAAGGCGCGTCGAATGAATCTCTAATCTATTCTACTTCTTTCCTTTAAACAAGTCATCTCACAAGCACTGGACAGTTCTCTTAAAGTCTCCAACATTATTATAGCAAAGTAGTACGTGTCAAAATAACAAAAAAGTCTTATAAACATATCTCCATGAACACACGTTTAGAGACGGACCATTTTGCTTGTGTCGACTGCGGACACTATTGAATGTAGTAGGCCGCCTCCCGCCCATGTCCACTGCGAATTTCTTGTCGGTTGTGTACATCTCTGTATCTAGTACTCTCACTGCAGTGATGTTGTGAGACATGGCATTTGCAACGGTCACGTACGTAAGTTATTCCGTACATACAGTTTCAACATTGTGCTGGCTTTAGAACGAGATTAATGATGCCGTGGAATGCTAACGAAGCAAACTATGATATGGAACGCTGTTCTTCCATGCGGAAAGGGGAAGAAGCGACATTCTGCTCTGGTTTAATCAATGGCGTTGATCGACACCTGCCGGCAGGAGTGGTCGAGCGGTTCTAGGCGCTTCAGTCTGGAACCACGCGACCGCTACGGTAACAGGTTCGAATCCTGCCTTGGTCATAGCTATTTGTGATGTCCTTAGGTTAGTTAGGTTTAAGTAGTTCTAAGTTCTAGGGGACTGATGACCTTAGAAGTTAAGTCCCATAGTGCTCAGAGCGATTTGAACCATTTGATCGACACCCACGCGCCACGTGAAGCTCATTCGACAGTAGCTGGTACAAACGTTAAACGAGCCCTGTGCTGCTGGAGGAGGTCCAGTAGCGTTCCCTATCCATTAAACTGGCTTTGAACATTAGGTTTCTGGCCACGTGACCATTTAAAGTCATTTATGTATTTGACACTCACCCACAGCATGCACGCTGAAGAGGCCTTTGTGCCTCATGCGTGTGACTAAATCCGAGAACATCCAGGAGTGCCAAAGAGAGTTCGCGACTTTTTAAGATGGCCGAGAGATTGTAAGACCACAAGGAAAACCTCATGTAGTGTGGATAGACAAAGCAGCCCACATCTCAACAAATACAGGGTTGTGCTGTTTGAGGCTTTCCCGGCGCTGCATCTGCTTGATAGGTTCCCGGGATTTACGCCGGATAATATTGTAGAAGCCGCACAATATTTCAGCGAGACAACTGCCCGCCATCTTCAGGTGCTACTGCCGCGTCGTTGAGAAGCTCGCCAGTTTATATATTGGCTTTCTAGAATAGCGCAGGCGCCAGCGGGGGCATAACGTCATCGAAGACCAATCGTAAACGGCGTCGAATACCAGAGCCCTCTGCTGGAGAAACGGGTCGCGGTCTGCGGAAGCGCACCGCGGCGCGGGAAAATGCGGCCGGGAGCGAAGGACCCCGTTCGCGCGCGCGAGGTGTCGGCGCGCGATTTAAGCATCTGCGCTAAGGCTTCCCATCTGCGTTGACTCGGTGCGGTTGCTAATCTGTGGCTGACGATTCCTTAATGCCGCCAAGGCTGGTTCCCAGGCTTTGCTCAGGTGAAACCCCGTGTCTCTGTTTATTAGGTCACTGCCTTGACACGGGACACGGCATGAATTATGAAGAAACCAAGATCCTCTCGCATGCTTCCACATACTGGGATTCCATCATCAAAGAGGCGGTCGAAATACGTATAACGTATACGTATAACGGGGTCCGTCGCTCCCGGCCGCATTTTCCCGAGCCGCGGAGCGCTTCCGCAGACCGCGACCCGTTTCTCCAGCAGAGGACTCTGGTATTCGACGCTGTCTACGATTGGTCTTCGATGACGTTATGCCCCGCTGGCGCCTGTGCTGCTCCAGAAAGCCAGCATATAAATTGGCGCGCTTCTCAGCGACGCGACAGTAGCACCTGAAGATGGCGGGCAGTTGTCTCGCTGAAATATTGTGCGGCTTCTACAATATTATCCGGCGTAAGTCCCGGCAACCTATCAAGCAAATACAGGGTTATTCATCATTACTTCTGGGGTTTCGGAAGACGACTGAGTGAGAACTACACGACATACGGTCAATGGACACATATCATTTGTGACAGAACTGTCACACGTCACTTTACGATTGTAATTAACACTGACCGATTAATGTTCTTAACTGCACCGGAGGGAAATGAATAGCTAGTGGCTTCGAGAAACCTGCTGTTGGGCTGGTGGTTCCCAGAACTGCTGGGTCACAAACTGGCCGATTTTCACTGTCCGCAAGGCGCCTCAGGCCTTAGAAGTTGGAGCAGAGATGAGTACTGCTGCAGTGCCGAATGTGCACATCCTGTCGGCTGATAAAAACACGCATTGCCGTTTTCAGTGTCGGAAAATTCCAGAATCTAACGTCTGGTCGATGTCGGCTTATCAGACGGGTCACCAGCATAGGAAGGAAAGAAGGATGGAAGACTGGCTTTAACGTCCCGTCGACATCGAGGTCATTAGAGATGGAGCAAAAGCTCAGATGGCGTCAAGGATGGGGAAGGAAATCGGTCTTGCCCTTTCAAACGAACCATTCCGGCATTTGCCTGGATCGATTTAGGAAAATCACGGATCATCAGCGTAGGCACTGTGACGTAAACTTCTGAACCAATGAGTGGCGACATAGCATATACAGTGCATCGATCTCTTGCCGGGGGATGGGTATACAATAAGCGATCGTGGAGAAATTTCGTCAGGCTTCCCGGCTGCGATTTAGCGTATTCAGAGTAGTTCATGGTCGTCACTGTGGCGAAAGTTGTGAATTCTCTCCTCCAATCCGTGGGTTTTTGGAAGCAGACAGGAAAGTCAGTAATGCGGACGATGGTGTGCAGCTATATGGCAGTGAGGTCACATGGAGAGACAGAGGCTAGTGGTCGCAGCCTGGCGCTGTTTCTGCTGAATCCTTGTAGGCAAAATAGCTTCTCGGCGCTACCACTACCTTTGCTCTGAGGAGGTCACGATTTTCGAGGTCAATTCCGCAACTTGTGTTTCTTGTCCAGCGAGTCTGCATTTCGTTTGTGTGTTGAGCACGTGAGTGCGGTAGGCAGAGCGCACTCATTGTCGAGCCACACACACTACTCTCATGAAGACAATCAGCACTTCAAGTGTAAACATTTGGCAGTGGATATAGCACCACTACAAGTTTTTAATTCGCGTTTCAGGTGCTCACCATGGGCACCACTTACTAAGCGCTAAACGTCAATAGATGCGTGTAATCGATTTAAGTTGCTGACACAAACTGCCCACGAAGGCGCGACAATAGGGCATTCAGGAGATCTGCTCGTTGGGCTGCCTGATTGTGGGTGTGAACAAATGCGATGCGACAGTACGCAGCAGTACATGTTCTGATACGGCTATCCCATTCCCCCCCCCCCCCCCCAACCCCCACCACCACCTTCCAGTTTCCAGTGCTACTACGTCACAACACCTATTACGAAACCGAACTTGGAGAGAAACTATATCCACTGATCCAGTACCTGGTCAGTGTTACCCAAATACCTATTACTGGGTTACTGGGTTTCCACCCTTCACCCGTAAAACAGTTTCATTCCTGCTGGGGACACTTTCAGTCAGGTGTCGGTATGAGGATCAGCAGTCCATTCTTCCTCACGTGCCGAAACCATACAGCGTAGTGATGTTGGACGGTGGCGTCTGGACCGAAGGGGACGTTCTAACTCATCCAAATGGCGCTCCATTTGGTTCATATCTAGACCTTTTGCAGGTTAATCCACTTCGGGACTGACTCATAGACACTGCTTTATGACAGGATGCACTGTAGTTCTGACACAATGATCGTCTCTGAACTGTTTCTCTGCTGTATGCAGTACAAAGTGCTGTAAAATGTATTAATATCCTTCCCCATTTCTTAAGGCAACAAGGTGGCTACTCCCCAACCACGAAAAACAACCCAGTCCTCTGAACTTCACTGCTGGCCACGTGATGGCAAGTAACGTTCTCCAGGAATCCACAAACTCCAAACACTTCCGTCGCATACCCACAGGGTATAGCGCTGATCGTCACTGCCAATCACTCGTTTCCAATCATCTACTCTCCAGTAGAGTCGCCATTTACACCCCCTCGTGCGTCGCCTAATGTTGACTACAGAAATGAGTGGCATATGACGAGCTGATCCACCACTGTATCCCATTCCCTTTTAACTTCCTGTTCATTATGCTAGCCGGACTGTTGGTAGCACTTTGGAACTCACAAGTGACTCATTCTGCTAGTTTTATGTGATCTTTTACAGTCACCCTCCTCAATGTTCGTAGGTCCCTGTCCGTTAATACATGCGGTCTGCGTGGTCTCGATTTAGTTGTGGTTGTTCCATCGCGTTTCTGCTTCACAGTCAGATGATCACCGGGCAGATTAAGCAGGCTTTAAATGTCACTTATGGTTTTGTTACTCAGGGGACATCCAATGAATCGTCCATGTTCGAAGACGCTGAACTGTCTGGTCCGAACAGTTCTGCTTTCACTCCTACTCTGCTATCAGTACAATACTTTGCGCCTCCTTTAATTCTTGTGCGTTTGCCTCTTCTTACCAGTTCCGCTTTACGAACGGATCGCCCGGAACTTTTAATCAGACACTGCGTCAAAGGTGAAAATGATCATTTGGACTGTAGATACGCTGCGCAGCAGCGATCAGAACTGCAGGAGGAATTGTATTTTTAGACTTTCCTAAAGCATTTGACCGTGTAAGCCGTGACTTTTTAGTTGAAGAGTTGAAGGTGGGATATAGCGATCGTACTACAACAATTCTCCGCTGTCTGTTATCAAATGATTCCTCTCGGATTTTAGTCGATGGTCACTTCTCAAAACCCCCCCACATTGGTCAGTCTGTCCGCCAAATGTGACCTCTGCCGACGGCTCTATATGCCATAGCCAGTGAACCACTACTGCGTGTCACTGAAAACAGAGTTAGAGGAGTAGTGGTTCAGAACTCGCGGATGTGTTGCACAGCATACGCGGACGACGTATCTGTGGTCGCGTCATCCCAACAAGATTTGGCCTACCTGGAAGACGTACTTAAAATCTACATGAAGGCGTCTGGCGCTGTGATCAACAGCAGAAAGACGACCATAGTTCCTCTTCGTGGCGGCTTTGGCGAAACTTCTGAAATGACATGGGCCAAGCAACAGACCTCACACCGTTCTCTGGGCACCTGCTGTAAGTAGGCTGTTCAGGTTTTTATGTTGGTAACGCCACGAAACGCTCTGTATGAAAATCACTGACTGCTGTGTTCAGTCTGTGGCTGGTGGGCATTGTTCCAATATTCACAATTGTAGTGTTGGGCAGTTGGATGTGAACAACGCTTAGTGTTGCGCAGTTGGAGGTGAGCCGCCAGCAGTGGTGGATGTGGGGAGAGAGGGATGGAAGAGTTTTGAGAGCGCATGATCTGGACGCGTGTCCGTCAGAATATATATATATATATATATATATATATATATATATATATATATATATATATATATATTACGACTTTTGAACACTATTAAGGTAAATACATTGTTTGTTCTCTATCAAAATCTTTCATTTGATAACTATGCCTATCAGTAGTTAGTGCGTTCAGTAGTTAGAATCTTTTATTAAGCTGGCAGTATTGGCGCTCGCTGTATTGCAGAGTTTGAGCAACGAAGATTTTTGTGAGGTAAGTGATTCATGTAAGGTATAGGTTATTGTTAGTCAGGGCCATTCTTTTGTAGGGATTATTGAAAGTCGGATTGCGTTGCGCTAAAAATATTGTGTGTCAGTTCAGTGATGATCAGAATAAGTAAAGAGAGAAATGTCTGAGTACATTCACTTTTGCTCAGCTGTTTGAAAATCAAATAACATAAGAGGTCTACCAGCATAGTCATTCATAACTTTTTCTAAGGGAATGTTTCACTACTAGGAGGCCACACCTGCCCGCATGATAGCTTAGCTGATCGGACGTCCTGAACCGCATCAGAGTCACATTGAAACTGCACTCCGATAGACACCTGGAACTGCTGCAAAAGTTGGACACAATTATTATATCCATCGCAAGCAAAATGTACTACACAGCCCAAGTACTTCTTCTCCCTGTAGCTTTGGCGACGAATATTCAGCGGGGATTCAGCTGGTTTCTTCTACGTGTCAACATAGTTAAAGTATAGCTCGTGGCACTTAGCCTGCCTTGGGCTAATCGGCGTTCGACACAAATGTACAGCACTCCTCATCAACACAGCATCAGGGTGCATGCCTCCTTCGCAGTCTCTTAACCATCATGAGGCCAACGAGTCTAGCGCCACCGATGCACCTCGCGACGATTCCTCCGGAATACCAACACATCCAAAAACACTGCCTTTAATTTAGTTACCTGCGTGCCAGCACTCGAAGCACCTCACAGCTCCTCAGAAAGACAACATACAGAATCATGACAAAGACAGCACGTGCAAATCCCATTGAAGAAAAGGAACCACAGGTGAACTGGACGGTACTGTGGCGAAATATGCACCGGCCGTTCCTGCTTTCACGGATTCGCTCACGGTGGTATCTGATTGTCAATGACAAAATCCCAACGACCGACAAACTGCAGCGAATCCACCTTAGTGCAACAGCCACCTGCCACAAATGTGAGAAAGTTAACTCAATCGCGCACAGATTTGTTTGCGGAGCGGCGTTGGACATGTGGAACTTTCTCAGCTACCGACTAGCAGTCTTTGACAGGTCGAACGCACGCTATCTGAGCTTTCGTCAATTGATGCGGCCTGACCGCATGCGCTGCCCAGTTATGAAACAAAATGCAACTCTGTGAATGATTAGCCATACAGCCACCTACATCACTGAGAACAGCGATGCTACATTCGCCGAATATTTATCCTACATGGAAGGGGAGTATTTTCTGATTGCGCAGGATGACAATCATCGGGAAACATTTGGCAACACGCTGGATATCATGATCAGGGAATCTCTGCAAGTGTTCTCCATTACGCCAGTTCATAGATAATCGACGCAGTGTGAAGGCAGACATTATAGAGTTACAATGCTATAACTGTTTCATGTAAGTGATACAGGTGTGAGACTGGCAGTAGAAGTGGACAACACAGGAGGAGCAAGTACAGGATTCAAAGAAATTTCAAAAAGAAGGAAAAAAAGTTGACTGATACATGCTCGTAACATGGTTAAGAAAGCAAACGCACACGTCGTATGCTATAGTACAGGGACCGAAAGTTAAGAACACAACCACTTGCTGGGTATTATACAGATTACTAGTGTTTCTCATCTGATGCGAGCATCTTTATATTAGGCATTGCAATGATGGCACGACGTTAAAAGTTTCAAACTCCATTTGGCATTACCGCCAGCACAAACCACTAAGTTTTTGCCTTCAGGGCAGTGTATATGTGAAGATGCTCGCGTAGAGTGGTTCTAAATAGTAAGTCGTAAAACAAAACACGGCGTGTGACAGTTTGTCTGTACATTAAATACGTAAGAAGGAATTACATAAGAGACACACAACATCAGTAAAGTAGTAAGGCGTACACAGCACTGGCTGCAACTGTATTCATACCAATTCCACGACTGTCTTAACTGGATACGATGCTGTGTGGCACAACGGAGCAGGTCTGCTTCGGCGCCCTCTATGCTCAGGTGGGATGATACGTCTAGAAGGCGGAGACGGAAGACACGCAGCTGCTCCACCAGAACCCTCTTCTTTACCCTCCCCCCCTCCCCCTCACTCACACCCCTCTGCCCCCTTACTCAGAGCGCGTGACGGGAAGAAAAGTTTGTGTTCACCGTTGCCTGAGATGAGATCTCCGATTCGCCGAAGTTCTTCTATAAATGAGTTTTCCAGCGACACTGCTTAGGCCGAATCGATGTTCTCGTCGCCCTGTTTCCTCTTCCTCTGCTTCGTGGAACGCTACGGAAGCTTCTTCCTTGCAGACCTGCCACATTTGCATACTTCACAAAATAGTCTCTGGGCTATTTTTGGTGAACAGAAGAATCAATTCGGAAACTACGCAAGAAAGTGTATTTTATTTATTTAGTGACAGACGATACATCGGAAGCAGCGAGGTTACCAGACTGATTCCAGTCACAAAAATTCTCAATACCATATTGTGAAACTAGAGTTTCACTTGGCACACAAAACTTTCAACTGCTTACGGAACGCACTTCCAGCTCTTAAGGTAGTAGGGATTGAAAATACCGCATTAACTGTAAGTTATTTTTTATTTTCAATGCTTAGACCACGACCAGTTTCGGGGTATTACGTGCCCATCAGCACATGTGATACTGTATGTAAACAAGAGCCCGAAGCTAATAATTTTCACACTAACAAGCGAAAACAAAAAAAAGTACCAAATAACATGTTAAGAAAACAGAGGTCGGGGTAGGTGCAGTAAAGCACGAGTCAATGCCAAAGCGACACTGGGCAGTAAACGGGTGACTGCTTGGGTAAAGAAATTGGAATGATCACCGGGTCACTTACACATTGTGCTGCGATCCCGAGCGCTGAGATGGAGAGTGTAGGATTGGGTGTACCACCGCGGAGTACCGTACACGAAGGAGGAAGTAAACTGTTAAATCAGACTGGCAACGGTACTAATAGTATTAGTGCAGTTGTCAGTCTATTTTATCTATTTACTTTCACCTCCATGCACCCTACTTTGTGGTGCTACACCGCATCCTACACTTCCCATCGCAGTGCTCGGGATCGCAGCACAAAATCTTCAGTATCACACCTGATGAAGGTCATACAATAGCTCTGAACCTATCGTGGTCTAAGGATTGAAAAATTAAAAAAAGGCTTACAACTGAAGCGTTACTTTCAATCTCTACTATAATGCTCAGTTGCGGGAGTTTCTCCGACAGGATTGTTTATATTGGGATAGTATTATTATATAAGCTTTTGAGATTAAATTAGTAAATAAACTTATGAATAGAGACGTAAGTTTTGTGTAAGTTATGTTTGGAATCCTACTGCCTTCCCCCACTCTCTGGCGTAAGAAAACAGAGTTCATGGTACTTGTTCACTTGTAAGTCTTTGATATTCACTTTTGGTACTAGTCACCTTTGGTACCGTAGTGACACTAGTTGTTTACGGCGGATGTTTTTCCTTCTGCATATGTCGTTCTTGGCCGGCAAAGTCCCGCCTACAGTGCGTTTAAATTTCACGCACAGACCACTTTCGCTGCGTTTGTGCCTCGGAAATGACGGGGTCGAAATATCAGTCGTTGTCTAAAATGTCACCGGGATGCTTTCCTGTAAGATTTTTTAACATTCTAATTGAAGTGTTGGCAGAAGAGCCAACACTGTGTTGCTAGAGGAGGCCGAAATGCACGCGTTTAATTACACGCTGACTGGCGCGAGGTCTGGAACAGTTAAGGGAATTAATACTAGCAAATAAAGTACGTAGTTGATGTAATACTTAACTTTAATCCACAATTGGTGTGCATCGCTCTTGACGGTACATGTTATAATCTTAGTATCAAATGCTATGGTGCCTTGCTAGGTCGTAGCAAATGACGTAGCTGAAGGCTATGCTAACTATCGTCTCGGCAGCTGAGAGCGTAATTTGTCAGTGAACCTTTCCTAGCAAAGTCGGCCGTACAACTGGGGCGAGTGCTAGTAAGTCTCTCTAGACCTGCCGTGTGGTGGCGCTCGGTCTGCAATCACTGACAGTGGCGACACGCGGGTCCGACGTATACTAATGGACCGCGGCCGATTTAAAGGCTACCACCTAGCAAGTGTGGTGTCTGGCGGTGACACCACACTAATGTTGCCAGTTCAGGTTGTACGCCAGCAATGACGAGGGTGGATTTGTAAGTTTTGTACAAAATATTTTCTTCTCTTTTCTACTGTTAAAGGATACAAAATTTTCACCACTGTAGTTTCGAAAATACATTTCGTTTCACTAATATAGGATATTTCACAAATTAGTTACACCCTCGTCGTTACGTAACTGAAGCTATAAATGCAAGTACTTGCTTTAGATTGAGGTCGATAGCAGTTCTGAAACGTTGTGACATATTCACCATCTGGGAATTGTGTTCTGGTTCTGCTTCTTATTCAGTTACAAGCGAAAGTTGTGATAGGTACATATTTATTAAATACGTCCATCCACTTCAGTGACTCAGTTACGCTAAATTAAGAGTCAGTTTTCCTTTCGTAATCACACATGATTCTAATGAGGAAGTTGAAAGTGATGCCTTAGTGTTTGCTTCGCCGTCACGTCCTACTGCTAAGAATTAATCGTGTGACTTCCTTGCAGATAGACCAGCGGTACGAGTATCAGCCCATTACTTTGCTAAATAAACACGATAAAAATTTCCTAGGAGAAATGAAGTTACAAGGAGAAATTAGATCAGCAGTACTCTCTCTGTGGAACCGCGCATATGGATAACTGTGACCGACATATTTCCGGCGCAGAAACTCACAAATTACGAAACAGCTTTCAAAAATCTCAGTTCGTTCCTTATTAAATTTCTTCGAAAACCGACCAGCTTGAAAATATTCTGTTGGAGTCGCGAAATTAAAAACTTGTCAAATTTAATTAAAGTGGGTTGAAAGCAGGCTGCGACGCACGAAACTGACGGCTAGTTATATGAAAATCAGGGGAGGCGGGGGCGTCTGGCGTGACAGCCTTCTGCTGAAAGGCGGCGCTGCACCCCGGAGAAGTACATAACCGCCCTCACTCTGGCGTTTCTCTCTGTATCTGTAGACACACACACTGGTATGCCATCTCCATATAACGTCCACGCTTGTGTCAAGCACTCTACATCCATTTCCAAAGTTGAACACTTTTAGTTGATTTTCTATTCCATGATCACTTATCTTAATATCCGTCATTTACTCATTCCCAAGTAATGGCAATATCTACCATCACGCATTCCCAAGAGCCAATAATAAGGATGGACGACCAAGAACGAAGTGCTCGGATTAAAAAGGGTATAAGACAGAGATGTAGTCTTTCGTCAATCTGTACATCGAAGAAGCAGTGATGGAACTAAAAGAATGTTTCAGATGTGGAATTCAAGGCGAAAGGTTATCAATGATACGATTCGCTGATGACATTGCTGTCCTGGGTGAAATTGAAAGATAATTACTCGATCTGCTCAATGGAATGCACAATCTAATGAGTACGGAATGTCGACTGATGGTAAATCGAAGAAAGACGAAAGTAATGAGAAGTAGTAGAAGTGAGAGCAGCAAGAAACTTGAAGTCAGGATTGATGGTCACGAAGTAGATGAAGTTAAGGAATTTTGCTACCTGGGCAGCAAAATAACCAATGACGGACGGAGCAATGGTGATACGAAAAGCAGAACAGCAATGGCAAAAAGGTCTTTCCTGGCCAAGAGAAGTCTACTAATATCGAACATAGGCCCTGATTTCAAGAAGAAATTTCTAATAATGTACGTCTGGATTACAGTATTGTATGGTAGTGAAACGTGGACTGAGGAAAACTTGAACAGAAGAGAACGGAAGCATTTAAGACGTGGTGCTACACACGGATGTTGAAACTTAGGTGGACTGATAAGGCAAGGAATGACGAGGTTCTGCGCGGGATCGGAGAGGAAAGGGATATGTGGAAAACATGAATAAGGAGAAGGAACAGGATGATAGGACATCTGTTAAAACTTGAGCGAATGACTTCCATGGTATATTAGGAAGCTGTAGAGGGCAAAAACTGTAGAGGAAGACAGAGATTGGAATACATCCATAAAATAATTGAGAACGTAGGTTGCAAGTGCTACACTGAGATGAAGAGGTTAGCACAGGAAAGGAATTCGTGGCGGGCCCCATCAAACCAGTCAGAAGACTGATAACCCGGGAAAAAACGCATTCCTGCAGTGATTCAAAGGAGAAACGGTATTACGGTCTTTTGCAGTGTAACAATTTCGGAAGATCGAATTCAGCATTTCGGCCATCTATCTGTCATCTTCAGTTTCGTGTCAATGATCGAGTGAACAGAGGAATTCGGACCGCTTAATGACTTCAAATTTGGGCAAAACTTTTGAACATTTGTAGACTCATTGTTTTGGGAGAATTATCCTTTGAAATTGATCGAATGCTTCTCGCATCACACTCCTCAAACTCAGTTTGACTTCATTCAGGCATTGTTTTTCAACCAGAGTTTCACTTTGATTAATTCGGAGCAACTCTCGAACACGGCTATTGAACATGGGCTCTTTGACACATCTCACAATCTTGTTTCACACGTACTGAATGATGGTTTTGAATTGTATCCATTGGCGTTTCGCATGTTCGTCTAGAAAGTAGAATATTTGCCCCAGACTACTCAGTTACTTTGCAGTTTGACTACTCAAAAATGGCTCAAATGGCTCTGAGCACTATGGGACTTAACATCTGAGGTCATCAGTCCCCTAGAACTTAGAACTACTTAAATATAAATAACCTAAGGACATCAAACACATCCATGCCCGAGGCAGGATTCGAACCTGCGACCGTAGCGGTCGCACGGTTCCAGACTGAAGCGCCTAGAACCGCTCGGCCACACGACCGGCAGTTTGACTACTGTCACTCTTGCTAACCATAACATTTTCCTTCCTTTTTTAACACTCATTTTAACACCAGTAGCCAGTGATGCCGTCACAGTCTAAAGATCATCTGCTCCATCCTCGATGTCAACTGATCCACAAACGAGCCAGTTAATTACCATCAGGCCAAAGACATTACCCTCACGATTTTGTTCTTAAATATCTGCTCCAAAGAATATTCAGACAATAGATTCAGCACAATCTCGTACGTGTCCTTTTCTCTGGTACCAGTTTTAGTTGCGTGACAGTCTCATGTACAGATGGGAAGTTGTAGCCTGTCCCTATTACAATAATGTGATCAGGAACCTCATTCGCTACATCTTCCAAGTTTTCCCTGAAGCTCTGTACCACTACAGCCCCTGACGCAGGTAGTCTATAAAACAACCCGATCATCATGTTTGACGCAAGTTTTACACTAATTTTTACGCAGGCATTTCACATCCAGAATCTGTAATAACATCAAAGATATTATTATATTCTTTACTGCAATAATTATGTGTCCTCCATTGGCGTCTAGCGTATACTTTCGATATATGAGGAAACTTCAAAAAGTAAGCTACAATTATGGCAGGCTAAGTAATTTCTACTGAATGCTGCAATACAAAGTGCTGCAAGTACATGACACTATTTTTCAACATAAGAACTCTGCAAATAGCCAGTGGAACGTCCTTCCGACTGTTCGGTTCCTCGACGATAGAAATCCGCTCGTTGGTCACAGAGTTATTCGAGAACCGCTGTGTGAACGTCTTCATCTTTGGAAAATCTCTTTCCATGTTTTCCTGCTTGCCGAAAAGATGGAAAGAGCAGAATGGAATTTCTGGACTGTATGGCCTATCATCATCACCCGCGTCTGTCTAGCTTTGGCCAAATTGTTGGCACAATTTCACTTCGGCTGGGCACGAGATTGCATTTGACCCAAGTAACACCGGAACTTCACGATGAATGTGTACAATCTTACCTACAAGAATCGTACTGTGCCACGTACTTCAGCTTCGGATTGTATTTCCAGCTGCCACGCCATTTTATTCTCACGCTGTGATCCAACCGTCATACGTACTGCATCAGAACTGAGTCTACACAAAACTCGGAACATGTACGCTGTTCTGACAATGCGAAAGTTTAGTTGCGCAATGGTCATAATGTGGGACGACATGCGTAATTTACTTTCTGAAGACACGATGTAAGTGCTAATTTGAATTTGAATTTCCACTGTCTATACTTTTACAAATAAAGTCATAAAACTTTGTCGGCATCACCAGGAAGAATTCAGGATTCACACTCATTTCAGTGGAAGATCGAAAACATAAAAAAATAATTTTTTTTACATGTGAAGTTCCATTATTTTTTAACTTACTTATGGCTGCCTTTGTTGCTATAGGTACACTTTTCTTCATAAGTTAGAGAGATTCTTCGATGCATTTTGCACAGCATACATACCATACTTACAGGTGTATGAAACTCTAGAATTTATTTAATTTATGAAAAAGTGAATGAGCTGTTATATTTTAAACTTCATGTTTAGAAAAAACACAAATTTTAATAACCTCAATTTTTACACTTTTTTAATAGATTTGAAAAATTCTAGAGTTTCATACACCTTTAAGTATGGTTTGTATGCTGTGCAAAATTCATCGAAGAATCTCTGTTACTTATGAAGAAAAGTGTACCTATAGCAACAAACGCAGCCGTTAGTAAGTGAAAAAGTGATGAAATTTCACATGTAAAAAAATTATTTTGTTATGTTTTCGAACTTCCACTGCTATGAGTGTGAATTCTGAATCCTTCCTGGTGATGCTGACAAAGTTTTATGAATTTATTTGTAAAAGTATAGACAGTGGAAATTAAAATGTCCTGTAGTGCCTCTCCTGCTCCAAGTCGTCCCGTTTGACGTCCTACCCCCCTTAATAGACGACACTAATTCTGGGACTTTACTATAGATGCTACTGCAAGTTTACTGATATCATATAAAACTTTTCTATTGCCCATCTGTGAAAATAAACGTTTTCTGAGAAAAATGTAGCTGATCCGTCTAATTTTTCCGCAGGTAATTCATCACTAACCTAAGGAGGGATTCCTCTAACTTAAAAAAAGAAGTACATGAGCACGCCAAACGTTCTCCGCTACCTCAGCAGCCGCTTCCTGCGTGTGGTTCACGCCTGACCTATTATGAGTGATACAATATCGTTGCAGAACGGTCTGAGCCTCTGGCTTAGGCCTTCCATTCTGCTCCACAGGGCCACTATCGACTCTGAATACAATATCCAGCATGCGTTGCTAGCAACCTTCACCATATCAGCCAACCGCCGAAGGAAACCAAGAATTGCCAGAAAACGCAAGCGGCAGGCGTCATTCGTGCCGACACGAGCAACTGTCAGTAGCTGATTGTTCCCACTGCGTACAAATTTAGTTGACTTTACACAAGTGATCGAAAAATACGGAAAGTCTTACAACTAAATAAATAGCACTACTAAACACAGATAAGTAAACGGCTATTGCTGACTTCTACTCGGAAGTGGGTAAGAATACTACTAGACTAAATGACGCGGCCGGCCTTTGGTGGCCGAGCGTTTCTAGGCGCTTCAGTCTGGAACCGCGCGATCGCTGCGGTCGCAGGTTCGAATCCTGCCTCGGGCAAGGATGTGTGTGATGTCCTTAGGTTAGTTGGGATTAAGTAGTTCTAAGTTCTAGGGGACTGATGACCTCAGATGTTAAGTCCCATAGTGCTCAGACCCATTTGAACCAAAAGGTGCGTACAGTCTGTGTAGAAAACTATGACCTGCGATATACGGCCACATACAGCTATATTCTTACACAAATTATTCGTACAATATTAACGCTTTATTAGATTGTAATTCGATATTTTTGAAGCCATAAACTTCGTCTTTGTAGATCGACAACTATAATTACACCTGTGGGGTAAAGAGCTATAAAAAATAATTTTTCCTCGTTTGACGCATTACGATTTGTATCTGTACTAGGAACAGTCATTAACTATCGCTGTCATTGTAAACAAATGCGGAAAGAAACAGATAAATTAGTGTAAAATTCGAGTCTAAGTCCTCGCGCAATGTGTAAACGAACAGCGTTACACTCAGTCATGTGCCAATTACGGTGTGATGCTAGCAACATACTCAGTATGCTATCTCCATAAATATTTCTACTCATGGGTGTTGCCAAAGATGGTTCCGCCCACGACTCAGGTAGAAATTGTTACAGGCTGGCTGAATGTACACGCAGTTCGTTCGCTACTCGTGACCTTGACCGCTGCTCGCGACTGGGGTACAGGAAAAGGTCTTGACTAGAGTACAAGAGCTCGTGAACGAGGTGACTTGGTCGTACACACATCGGAAGCGAAGTTGGATAGTGAATTACTGTCAGTGGAAAGTTCACGCATGTGAATACAGTTCTTATGTATTTCGATAGTTGACTTTTCTTCCTGTATTGATTATAAATATTTTAATATCGGAAAATAGTGTCAGGTTTCGTTCGTTGAACGTGGGAGTATTCATGTTTTCGATGAAGTCAAAGCAAAGATTTTTTAACATTTATTATGAAAATTTATTTTACATTCAAGCTTCCGTCTTAAAATTTGTCTACAGGGATATCTGTCTTTATTTTCTAACCGTCGTCCTTAATGAAGTTTTTAGCTTTATATGAAAACGAGATAACTTTAACAAGACATTAAGGGAAAAAAATGCATCAGTTTCTGCAATTTTAGCAGACCATTATTCATAAACAACAAGAGGTCTGCAAATAAACTTAGGGGCTCCCGTTTAAATAGACTTATACTCCATCTTGCAATTACGGCGTGCAGGACTGCGGTTGGTCTACAAATTGTAAAAATAATATCGCAACAGCCATTATTTTCATAATTTTTTATTTATGTTACCATTTTCGACTCCTCAGTAGATTGATCGTCACGACCTGTAGCACGAACGACAAAAAGCATCCAGTCGTACATGTATATAAAAGGAAATGAATATCGCGCCTTATTTCCGTAGAGCACTTCACGAGCAGTGTGTGCTTTTCTTACATGTAACAGCAACTGTTTGTTGTTGTTACTTTTGTGACGAGTAGACACTGCTCGTGAAATCACAACAACTGTCTGTTATTGTTACATATGTGAAAACCACACGCCGCTCATGAAGTCTTCTATAGAAACAGGGCATGTTTATTGGTTCCCTGTTCTGTAGAAGTACGACTGGATACTTTTTGTCGTTCAGACGACGCGCGGGATTAGCCGAGCGGTCTTAGGTGCTGCAGTCATGGACTGTACGACTGATCCTGGCGGAGGTTCGAGACCTCCCTCGGGCATGGGTGTGTGTGTGTTTGTCCTTAGGATAATTTAGGTTAAGTAGTGTGTAAGCTTAGGGACTGATGACCTTAGCAGTTAAGTCCCAAAGATTTCACAAACATTTGAACATTTGAACTTTCAGTAATGAAAAATATTTCATGATTGTCTTCCGGAAAAATGGTGGTACCCTTTGTAGCACATCATCATCGGGTATTTCTTTCTTATTTGTTTAATAATACTGCGAGGAGGAGGCAGGAGATTAGTGTTTAACGTCTCGTTGACAACGAGATCGTTAGATTCGGAGCACAAGCTCGGATTAGGGATAGATGAAGAAGGAAAGCGGCCGTGCCCTTTCGAAGGAAACATCCCGGCATTCACCTTAAGCGATACAGGGAAATCAGGGAAAACCTAAATTAGGATGGCCGCACGCGGGTTTGAACTGTCATCTTTCCGAATGCAGTAATCCTGCAAACAGTTTATATTTGTTTCATACTGCTTCCATGTCTAGGGATATTTATGTTTAGGTACGTTTTGACAACCATTATCCCATGATATATGTTGGAATTCCTCCATTAGTCGAATAAGGTAATATGTAAGACGGCTTCTGCTCTCAAGTTTTTAATTTCCTTCTTCTGCACAATCCACTACAGTTTTCTCTCACTTTGAAGTAAAGTTTATATTCACTGGATGACAACAAATGTTTAACATTACAAAAACGTGCGTGCTAATTTCGTAGGTCATACAACAATGTTTTTTTCTTTGTTATATCTCAAAACACTACCTTTGACCCTTAGCACGTATAGAATGTTAGGTCTACACATTTCCTTGAGCACGTCGTTCATTTACAATGAATGGCACAAGCTGCCAACAAAATTAAATACCTAGTAGCTTGAAATTATCGTAGCTGCAAACATCCCGGCTTATTATCAGTGTGTCTATTGAGATGTACATGCCACCTGTTGCTTTCGTAGAACGTTCACGTTCGTCGTCATAGCAGAGCGACATGAAGGACTCTGCCGTGGAGTCGGGCTCCCGCAGTCTCGCTGCGCCAGGTGCCCGCACCTGGCGGCCGCTCGTATGCGGCATTGCGGCGGCGAGTCTGAGAGCTGTGGTGGCCGGCTCTAGTTATGACAGTCTCTGGTGCAGCGCTTGTCGAGGCTTGACTCGGAGGAGGGGAAGGTGCAGGAGGGTGCAGCACGTATTAGCAGGGCGACGAGCCGCACCGCCGATGGCCGGAGTCGCACTGGTTGCCCCAGCTGCGGGGGCGGCGCGCTGCAGAACTCGGGTGACAGGTGGCGCGCCGGACAGGTGACTGGCGTGGCGTGGCGTGGCGTGCTGATCAATACGATGCCGTAGCACGGATGGGCGCAGCCTCCCTCCGTCCATCCCGTCTTAGCAGCCGCCCACGTCTGTCTGCTCAGCTACCCAACGCCACGCTTCCCCTGTACCACTGCGCGACAACTCTGTCCCCTGGGTAAACATTAGACGCTGCGGAACGTTTCACTTCCGATCTCTGCAAGAAAGAGCTCCAAGCGATGGGAAAAGCATGCCACTTCCATTTCCAGGGACCGTTTTGTTGTGTTCGCAGAAGAGCCAACACCGTGTTATTAGAGGAGGCCGAAATGCATGCGCTTTAGCTCACGCAGGCTGGCGTGAGGAGGAAAGAACTATACTGACGTGAGGTCTGGAGCGTGACAAGGAATTAGAATTCAGAAGGCGGACATAATTAGTTTGATACTCAACTTTAATCCATTAATGATGGACGTCGCTCTTGACGATACATGATTCACAATATTATCTGGTCAGAATACATGGTAACTGAATATGGCGCCTTGCTAGGTCGTAGCAAATGACCTTGCTGAAGGTTACGCTAAATTGACGTCTCTGCAAATGGGAGCTTATGTAGGCAGTGAACCATCGCTAGCAAAGTCGGCTGTACAACTGGAACGAGTGCTAGGGAGTCTCTCTAGACCTGCCGTGTGGCGGCGCTCGGTCTGCAATCACTGACAGTGGCGACACGCAGGTCCGATGTATACTAACGGACCGCGGCCGTTTTAAAGGCTACCACCTAGCAAGTGTGGTGTCAGGCGGTGACAACACATTCCTCCCCCGCGAATCGGAGGACGGTTGTGGTGTAAGGCCTCCGTCCGCCGTGGGGAGGAACCCATGTTGACGTATGCGTGGGGAGCCTAACAACAGGCGAGGCTGTGCCATCCGCACCCTGCCATTCGGACCGCGGGGAGCTAGGAAACGCCTGAAAACCTGCTCCAGGGTGCACGCCAACATGCGGTGTATGCGCCCGTAGACAGACAGGAGGGGCCGAAGGGTCGACCTCCATCGGGCCGGGGCACCCGACGAGCGAATATTATATATGGTCCGGAGCGGGCAAGAGTTCCATGTCGGAGGACAACTGGTCACGGGAAGCGATCGGCGGCGCGTGACCCAGGGGGGGGGGGGGGGGGGGGGCGTCCGGCGGCTGCAGCGACGCGTCCATTGCGAGCGCCGCCACACGGCAGGTCTAGTCTAGAGAGACTCACTAGCACTCGCCCCGGTTGTACAGCCGACTTTGCTAGCGATGGTTCACTGTCTACATACGCTCTCACTTGCCGAGACGACAGTTTAGCATAGCCTTCAGCTACGTCATTTGCTACGACCTAGCAAGGCGCCATATTCTGTTACTACTCTGAACAGATAATATTGTGAATCATGTACCGTCAAGAGCGACGTCCATCATTAATGGATTAAAGTTAAGTATCAAACTACTTCCGTCCGCTTTCCGAATACTAATTCCTTGTCATGTTCCAGACCTCACGTCAGTAGAGTCCTTCCCTCCTCACGCCAGCCTGCGTGAGCTAAAACGCGTGCATTTCGGCCCCCATTTGTAACACGGTGTTGGCTCTTCTGCCAACACAACACGTTTGACGACTGTCGAACAGATATTTACAAGGTGCGTTCAATAAGTAATGAAACAGTTTTTTTTTTCTGAAAGCATACTGATTTTATGCAAGATCCAACACACCGTATTATTCCCCACACTTTTGGTTACGACACCCTACTTTTCAACATAATCTCCACTCAACTGGACGGCCTTACGACACTTTACTGGGAAGGCTTGTATGCCCGCATGGTACCACACTGCTGGTCGACGGCGTAGTCAACGTCTTGCTGCATCAGCAACATCTCCATTACCCACACTCTGCTTCCCGCAGAGTCCATCCTTCACTGGACTAAACTCATTGCTCATTATGGTCTTCTGTTAGGCGGCGAGGAATCCAGTGAACACACACCTTTGAGTAACCCAACTTGTGGACGAGTGGTCAGTGTTACTAACAGAGGCGTCCAATTGCGCTGATTACCTCGAATGAGAGTGTCCACACGTTCCAACATTGCAGGAGTAACAGCTGTGTGCGGCCGGCTGGTACGCAGGAGATTGGATAGATTTGTGCGACCTAATTAAGCCGATAACAGGCGCCTCGCCCAACGACTCATCGTGATTTTGTTCACTGGCAGGTCTCCGTATATATTCTGCATGCTCCTATGAATATCTGCACTGCTATGGTTGTACGCCGAAAGAACCTCTCAATGATAGCTCTCTGCGTGGATAGCACCTTCATTACAGACGCCAGTTTGAAGGCTACATATGGCGCCGTCATCTTTCAGAGCTTAATAGAACGATAGGGGCTGGAGAGGGAGCAAGGGTACTTTTGGAGAAGCTAGAAAAACCTGTGATTCCCGAAGAAGGAAGCAGCCTTGTCAGTAGTTACAGGAGCAGCAGTCTGAATGACGGACTGACGTAGCCTTATAACATAAGCCAATACGGTGTCCTTTGATGGTACTATGGGCGTCTGGAAGCAGAGACAATGGCCTCTGATTTCAGAGACCCTCGTAAGTTTGCCGCCACGTTGTCGCATTCTCGCAGACACGAGCTGTTTTTGGTGGCAGAGTATTTCAGAAAAAGGTCTAGGGGTGATCACGTCATGGGGAACAACTGCTGTTTCAGATAAAATGTTTGCTTACATTTCCCTGCGAGACAAGGCGCCGTTTTACTATATTCGCCATTCCTGGAACGACAAGATTTCGCCAAACTAGCAGTATCTACTAAGCAGGTAAACTGAATCTGCATACTGCCTACGCTAGTAAACTGGTAGAGCGATTTTCAGCAAGAGGACCTTAAGAGTACCTGTAAGCTGAGAAACACGCACTATTGCTCACTTTTGCGAAACCCTTTAATTGTCTCCCAGTGCGAAGCAAAAGTTGGAAATTTGGCTCAATAGTCCCTACAAATTTCCTTTGTAATTGTGCAAAAGCGTGGTGCCCTGCGACATCACTCTGGGGCTGGACAACACTTCAAACAGCAAGGCGTCGAAACGTGCGAAAAAAAGGCACAGTTCAGAAGTTCACTGAAGTGTAAGGTGGGTTAATGATGTCACACTAGCATCAAATTTCTCCACAATTATGCCCAGCGCCATCGTGGTCTATCACACGATTAGATGTTCGTCTCACTTCCTCTTAACCACGCGATTTTCTCATGGTTTGGCCGAGAACGTTTCGCTCACATCGCCGGTGAGAATCGACTTCTGCTTGTGTAACTACATTTTCTCAAAATCTACTAGTCAAGATGTAATGAAATTTTGAGATTAGCTTCTTATAGTTCCCAGCTATTATCCAAAGAACCTATTACATAATATCTTAAACGAGAAAAGAAGAAACTTGATACAATAATCATGTTAGGCTTTAGGGTCGGCCATGTGGCCGAGCGGTTCTAGGCGCTTCAGTCAGGAACCGCGCGACCGCTACGGTTGCAGGTTCGAACCTGGAACCGTAGCAGTCGCGCGGTTCCAGGTTCGAAGCCTTCCTCGGGCATGGATGTGTGTGATGTCCTTAGGTTAGTTAGGTTTAAGTAGTTATAAGTTCTAGGCGACTGATGACGGTCCAAATGGCTCTGAGCACTATGGGACTTAACAACTATGGTCATCAGTCCACTAGAACTTAGAACTACTTAAACCTAACTAACCTAAGGATATCACACAACATCCAGTCATCACGACGCAGAGAAAATCCCTGACCCCGCCGGGAATCGAACCCGGGAACCCGGGCGCGGGAAGCGAGAACGCTACCGCACGACCACGAGCTGCGGACGGGACTGATGACCTCAGAAGTTAAGTCCCATAGTGCTCAGAGCCATTGTTTTAGCCTTTAGGAAACATAAGGGCAGCAGACAGGCTGTTCATAAGAAAAATCAAGCTCACTTTCATACGATTTGTCTACCTGGAATAAACGTTCAGCAACGTCAAATGAGGCAAGATGTTCAAAATTCTGGAAAATAGATAAATACCCTGTAGGCAAAGACAGGTAACGTACAATATGTACAGGAACCAAGACGGAACAATACGAATGGAAGACCAAGAACAAAGTGTTCGGATTAAAGATGGTGTCAGACATGAACTTTTCAGTCTATACATCGACGACGCAATGACGAAAATAAAATTGTTCAAGAGTTAGTTTAAAATGCAGGGTAGAAAGATATAAATGATGAGTTGTACTATGAATAATTTACGCGTTCCTACGATCCCATTTTTTATTTCCGTTTTGGTCTTCGGGATATGATTTTTTTCTTGTTCGCAAGGAAACACTGTAATGATTACCGAGGGCAAATCCCAGTTGCAGGTTGTCAGACCAACATCTTTCAGCATAAGAAAAATCTAAGTATACCACCGGATACAGCAATGCTTCACAATGACTTAACTTGTACGTTAATTGGATATATGTTCTTATCATCTTCTTCCCTCTCTCTCTGTTCATAACTCCTTACTCTCTCTCTCTCTCTCTCTCTCTCTCTCTCTCTCCCTCTCCCTCTCCCCCCACCCTCTCTCTCTCTACCTCTCTTGGTTAGTCTAGTCGATGGTTGGTTTGTTTGGGGGAAGGGACCAAACAGCGAAGTCATCGGTCCCATTCGATTAGGGAGGAATGGGTAAGGAAGTTGGCGCTTCCAAAGAACCATTCCGGCATTTGCCTGAAACCATTTAGGGAAATTATGGAAAACATCAATCAGGACGGCAGCATTCGGCTTTGAACGGTCGTTCTGCCGAATGCGAGTCCAGTGCGATAATTCTCTCTCTCTCTCTCTCTCTCTCTTCCTCCTCCTCTCCGTCTCCGTCTCCCTCTCTCTGTGTCTATCTCCTTGTTCTCCCTCTCTCTGATCTTGAGCCTTATTTACTGTTATCGCAGTTTCCAATTCCGTAGTAGTATTCCAATGAAAAGTTGATAAGCCATCAAAACGAGTTTTCTATTTTCTTTAAGAACCGACTGCGAGGTTCAAATGGCTCTGAGCACTATGGGACTTAACATCTATGGTCATCAGTCCTCTAGAACTTAGAACTACTTAAACCTAATTAACCTAAGGACAGCACACAACACCCAGCCATCACGAGGCAGAGAAAATCCCTGACCCCGCCGGGAATCGAACCCGGGAACCCGGGAGTGGGAAGCGAGAACGCTACCGCACGACCACGAGATGCGGGCCGACTGCGAGGAAGAAAACAAAACAGCATATTGTTTTGCAAACAATTTTTTTTATGTAGTGAGAAAGAATATGTACAGAATAAACCATTAGTCTAGTAGCGTAAATACACTTCTATCGCAGTTAAAACTGGTTACGAGAAAGAAAACAAAACCGCACATATTGAGATCAGACAAAATCGCAGCTTTTTCTTTATTGCAATTTCTGTTAACAGAAAACCTGTAAATTTTTATTTGAGAGAATATATATCCTGTCTTCATATCGATGCTTATTAGAACGTCCTTGAAAGAACTTAAGTAAATTGGTGGGGAACTTTTCAGTATTTTTGGTAACAAAATGCGTATGGGAGTATGGCATTGTGAGCCGGGGGGCCCCTACCCGGGGAAGTTCTGCCGCCAAGTGCAAGTCTTACTTCAGTCGATGCCACGTTGGGCGACTCTCGTGCCGGTGATGAGGATGAAATGATGATGAGGACAACACAACACCCAGCTCAGGAGCGGAGAAAATCTCGAACCCCGCTGGGAACCGAACGCGTGCCGGCTTGCATGGGAGACGAGCACGTTACCACCCATCTAAGCACGCGGACATTGGTGACAAAGCTCCCCCTTTGCAAATACGCACATGTTGTGTATACCTACCTATACAAGGTGAGTCACCTAGCGCTACCGCTGGATATATTTCGTAAACCACGTCAAATACTGACGAACCGATTCCACAGACCGAACGTGAGGAGAGGGGCTAGTGTAATTGTTTACTACAAACCATACAAAAATGCACGGAAGTATGTTTTTTAACACAAACCTACGTTTTTTTATAAAAATGGAACCACTTTAGTTTTGTTAGCACATCTGATCATATAAACAAATACGTAATCAGTGCCGTTTGTTGCATTGTAAAATGTTAATTACATCCGGAGATACTGTAACCTAAAGTTGACGCTTGAAACCTCCGACGTTCAGTTGCGTGTTGTAACAGCTGCAACATACATCGCGTTTCTACAGAATGATCTGCCAACGTTGCTCGAAAATGTCCCACTGGAAACGCGTCGACGCATGTGGTATCAGCATGATGGTGCACCTGCACATTCCGCAATTAACACTAGGCTGACCCTTGACAGGATGTTCGACGGGAGTTTCATAGGACGTGGAGGACCCATAAATTGGCCAGCCCATTCTCCTGATCTTACACCTCTGGACTTCTTTCTGTGGGGTACGTTAAAGGAGAATGTGTACCGTGATGTCCCTACAACCCCAGAGGATATGAAACAACGTATTGTGGCAGCCTGCGGCGACATTACACCAGATGTACTGCGGCGTGTACGACATTCATTACGCCAGAGATTGCAATTGTGTGCAGCAAATGAAGGCCACCACATTGAACATCTATTGGCCTGACATCTCGGGACACACTCTATTCCACTACGTAATTGAAAACGGAAACCACGTGTGTACGTGTACCTCACCCCTAATTGTAATGTACATGTGCGTCAGTGAAAAAGACCATTAAAGAGGTGTTAGCATTTGGACGTAATGTGCTGTTCCAGTCTCTTCTGTACCTAAGGTCCATCACCGTTCCCTTTGGATACCTACGTAATTCGGTGCTCTCCGATACACACGATCGAACAGCGGAGGAGTGGTACTCAAGCGTCAACTTTAGGTTACAATATCCCCGGATGTAATTAACATTTTACAATGCAACAAACGGCACTGATTACGTATTTGTTTATATGTTCAGATGTGCTAACAAAACTAACGGGGTTCCATTTTTTAAAAAACGTAGGTTAGTGTTAAAAAACATACCTCTGTGCTTTTTTATGGTTTGTATTAACCAATTACACTAGCCCCTCTCCTCACGTTCGGTCTGTGGAATCGATTCGTCAGTATTTGATGTGGTTTACGAAATATATCCAGCGGTAATGTTAGGTGACTCACCCTGTATATACCGCTGCAGTAGGTATACAAAACATGTGCGTATTCGATTGCAACCTTGTGTCAGTATTTCAGAGCAATCGGTGAAGAACCCCGGCCGCACGTGGGACGAACTTGTTGGCAACACAATGCATTCTAAGATGCTGTGTCAGGATTTCAAGACACGATCGAATTGAAATACTACATTCTTCCGCAATCTCTTGAACAGTCAGTCTCCAATTGGCACGCACAATTTCGTTGACGTTTCTAACCCGAGAGTCGTCGGTAGACGTCGAACGGAGTCCTGAACGAGCGTGATATCTTTATCATCCGTCCGGCCATTTTCAAATCTTGTGAACCATTCTTAAATCCGAGAACGGTTTAAGTACTCATCACTGTAGGCTTTCTGCATCATTTGGTGTTGTGTCTCTGCAAAGGTTTTCTTGAGTTCCACGCAGAATTTAATGCAGTCGCGTCGCTCCTCAGTACTCATCACTGTAGGCTTTCTGCATCATTTGGTGTGTCTCTCCAAAGGTTTTCTTGAGTTTCAGGAAAAATTTAATGCAATCGCGTTGCTTCTCTAAATCTGCCCTCTCGAAATTGGAAAACTGTGCACAACAACGTTCTATTCAATGGAGCACTGAACAATAATGGACATAGAACAATGAAACTTCCCGCAGCTACACATTAAACACAGGCGTGTGCAGGGAAGGCAACCACATTTCGCTCCAACACACCATTGGCGCCAAATTACGAATGTTCCGGAATTGTTTGAACGGATATTTTACCTTCGTACACGTACACAACATCGGCGTTTACATTCTGATTAACTTCTCATGGTGGGGGTTCAAAGTCATGTAGAATTTTTTTGGAGGACAACGGCAAGTATGAGGTCCTGTTAGAAACGTTTATATACTGATTGCAGTTGCAGTTCTCTACGGTAGGATTAACGGCCTCCAGAATACATTAACGTTGTTAGTGTTCAGTGCTGCCACCAAGCCTGGTATGATATGTAAGGGGCATGACCAGCGCCACATGTGCAGTGTACTCAGGTGATACAACATCTGACAGAGTGTGAAAGGGCCCCCATTGTGAGTTTCCATTTGCCCAGTTGGTCGAATAGTGCAACACCCAGATTTATTGCGCATTCGGATGTGACAGTGGCCGTATGTTGGACTTCATTGGAACGTGAGGGCAGGATTACTCGTCGTCATGGTTCCCGCTGCCCACATCTGACCACTACACGGAGTATCGATGTATTGCGAACCAAGCACATCGTAAACCCTTTACATCTGCGCTTCCGTCCGAGAACATGTAATTGCATCTCTGCAATATTCTGTGTCATTCCGCGCCGCCCGCATCTCGTGGCCGTGCGGTAGCGTTCTCGCTTCCCACGCCCGGGTTCCCGGGTTCGATTCCCGGCGGGGTCAGGGATTTTCTCTGCCTCGTGATGGCTGGGTGTTGTGTGCTGTCCTTAGGTTAGTTAGGTTTCAGTAGTTCTAAGTTCTAGGGGACTGATGACCATAGATGTTAAGTCCCATAGTACTCAGAGCCATTTGAACCATTTGAACCATTCCGCGCCGTTTATCGGACAATAGCAGCTACCGAACTAGGGACTTACCATCCCATGTAGGCGGCCATGTATGCTGCCGTTAACTTCGCGAAGCAAACGGCTGTGTTTAGAGTGGTACCCTGACCGGAAAGCATCGACTTATGATGGATGGTGTCGTATGAAGTTCAGCGGTCAGTCACGGCTCTGCACCACCATGGGTTATCGTCGCCGGCGAGTTTGGCGGCGGCGTGGGGAGAGGTGCCATCCTTCTAATGTTTTGGAAAGGTCCAGAGGTGTTACTCCTAGGGCCAAGGTATGGAGAACCATAGTGTCATGGACATCTTCGACCGCCCCCGGAAGCTGAATGGTCAGCGTGACGGATTGTCAATCCTCTGGGCCCGGGTTCGATTCCCGGCTGGGTCGGGGAATTTTCTCCGCCCAGGGACTGGGTGTTGTGCTGTCCTCATCACCATCCTATAACCCTCATCGACTTCAGGTCAACGAAGAGGCGTCAAATTGACAGACCACCACCCAGCGAACGGCCTGCCCGACGGGGAGCCCTAGCCATACGATTAAAAAAAAATGGACCTCTTGATTTCTCTATGTTACACATCTCTCGACAGGATCGTGATGCCATTTTTCAAGAGGACAATACTCGCCCACACATGGTAAGTTTCACTATGAAGTGCTTGCGTGATGCTAAGGTACTCCCTTGGCCAACAGCACCCTCGAATCTGTCCCTTATAGAAAATATAGGAGACCAGCTCGGACATAAAATACGTCCAAATGCCACTATCCTGGATATTAAGGGGCCGTAAGAACAGCAGTTGGCCATATTCAGTCACGAGAGGATAAAATGGCTTTATGAAACCCTTCCAAACTGGGTCAGCGACTGCGTCCATGCCAAACGCGGTGCAAGTTCATACTGATAAGTGGGCTCAAACAATCTAGCCCTTTATAAATGTGGCTCGATTTTGAAACCATTTAAAAAACATCACATGGCACCCAAAGTCGTGAAGTTTCATTTCAAATGCTTCAAATGGCTCTGAGCACTATGGGACTTAACATCTATGGTCATCAGCCCCTAGAACTTAGAACTACTTAAACCTAACTAACCTAAGGACAGCACACAACACCCAGCCATCACGAGGCAGAGAAAATCCCTGACCCCGCCGGGAATCGAACCCGGGAACCCGGGCGTGGGAAGCAAGAACGCTACCGCACGACCACGAGATGTGGACCACAATTACAATTCTCAAAATTATTTAGAATTATGTTCCGAGAAAAAATGGTTCAAATGGCTCTGAGAACTATGGTACTTAACTTATGAGGTCATCAGTACCCTAGAGCTTAGAACTACATAAACCTAACTAACCCTAAGGACATCACATACGTCCGTGCCCGAGGCAGGATTCGAATCTGCAACCGTAGCGATCGCGCGGTTCCATACTGTAGCGCCTAGAACCGCTCGGCCACACCGGCCGGCTATTCCGAGTATATTTAAATTAATTTTTCAGAGCGATAACTGGATGTTGTATTGACCTTTTCATCATCATTTCATCCCGATCGACACGCAAGTAGTCGAAGTGGTGTCAGCTCGAAAGACTTGCACCAGGCGAACGGTCTACCCAACGGGAGGCCCTAGCCACATGGCAGTTCAGAGCGATAATCGAATTATTGTTATTAACATCTCCGTTATACCTAGTACTTTCTCTGTTTAAAAATTCTCTCTCTCTCTCTCTCTAGCTCTTCTTGTTTCAGTCCGACACGTTAATATTCTTCTTCGAGGCATAGCGTAAAACAAATATAGGTTGCTTATAATAAGGGACGTTGTGGCTACTCAAAATGAAGATACTGAAAATTAGGAACATACTAGATTTTGTGGTGACGACGGCAAACGAGTACAAAGTTAGCTCCCTTTACACTTACACCAAAGTAAGTGAAAAACGATCCCAATAAACGTTTGTTGTCTCCGACTGCTTCTTCAATTTTCGTGTTGACGTATTAATATTATAATATACTGTTTGGACAGATTAGTTTGTTTCTAATTTCAAAGATAAGAATGTAGTTTAGAGAGATATACGGTACATCTATAACAACTTCCGCCTTTGATAATTACTGTGAGGTTTATGGGTGAAGGTGCTTTCTATTATATTCATTTATCGAGGGCGTGTGGAATGACTGTTTAAATGCCACGGTGCGCACTGTAATTAATCGGATCTATCTTTACTATCCCTAGGGCTGTAGCGTATTGCTCGTTTCCTCACATACTTACCGTACTATCTGGTTCGTTTCCTTACATAGGGGCTGTAATATATTGCTCGTTTCCTCATATAGGGGCAGTACTATATTGCTCGTTTCCTCACATAGGCGCTGTACTATATTGCTCGATTCCTCACGTAGGCGGTGTACTATACTGCTCGATTCATCACATACTGGTTCTCGAAGTTTTGCGAGTAGAGTTTCATGGGATAACATTGGAGGTAGAACAGCCACAGCTATGAGTAATCATCTTGAGTATTAATAAATCGTTTCAGCTGTATTCTGTCACTACCTGATTCATGACACTAAAAGCCACATCTTCAAACGAAATCTGCATAACAACAAATAAAGGAGTGTAAAAACTTTTACACGAGAATATTAAAATATTTATACTCACATAAATACAACGTTAGAGCTAAAAAGCTCCGAACCTTGTATCCAACATTCGTTGTCCGTCAGAATAAACATCGCTCAAAGGCGGTATGTCATTGAATAAAACAGTCAGATTCCGGTCCAATATTATGGATGGGTCCTAAACAGATTATACCACAGAGATCAATTGGTAAGGTGAAAATAAATGAAGAACTATTAAGTCGTAAGTCGCGCCTAGCAAGAAAAACCAAGAAGTTGTTGCAACAAAATGGCGGAGGGATGTTCTACCTGGACCAAACCTGTCAAGGAAATAGCTGATGATGGAAAAGTTGAATATTAAAACGGCGCCCGCATCTCGTGGTCGTGCGGTAGCGTTCTCGCTCCCCACGCCCGGGTTCCCGGGTTCGATTCCCGGCGGGGTCAGGGATTTTCTCTGCCTCGTGATGGCTGGGTGTTGTGTGCTGTCCTTAGGTTAGTTAGGTTTAAGTAGTTCTAAGTTCTAGGGGACTGATGACCGTAGCAGTTAAGTCCCATAGTGCTCAGAGCCATTTTTTTTTTAAAGCGGCACTTACCGCATATCCAGTCTATATGAAAGCACGGACAGGAGCCGCGGCCGCGTTCTGTGCCTTGCTGATGGCAAGAAAGTAAACAGCTTGCCTACAGAAAGCTTGCGCATGCGCTGATGATGAGCGTGGTCAACCGAATGATTAGTGGTCTTTAGGGGGAAACACGAATGGTAAACTAAAACTGAATATTGTGATAACAAGTACAAAAACTGTTTCTGAAAAGCAGTCCGTACAATGTATAATACTGACGGTTGACATTTATTTTATTAATAAATCTCGTTAAGTTATGCTAACGTAAAGGAATACCTGAATCTTTAATGACTTAAAAGAGGAACATCAAATGCATATATTACTGCAGCTAAACAGATCTGCCGAGAGTGTCCACTGAAAAACCTTAAAACTTTAAAAAATTTAACACCTTTAAAAATATTTTTAAAAAGTTGTCATGTTTCTTAGAGCTAAAAGGATCCAAGACTTTAGTGAACTCTGATACTTACCTGCACTTGTACTCCTAATACCCCACATATAACCGAGCGAGGTGGCGCAGTGGTTAGCACACTGGACTCGCATTCGGAAGGACGACGGTTCAATCCCGCGTCCGGCCATCCTGATTTAGGTTTTCCGTGATTTCCCTAAATCTCTCCAGGCAAATGCCAGGATGGTTCCTTTGAAAGGGCACGGCCGACTTCCTTCCCCATCCTTCCCTAATCCGATGAGACCGATGACCTCGCTGTTTGGTCTCTTCCCCCAAACAACCAACCAACCAACCCCACATATACACTACTGGCCATTAAAATTGCTACACCACGAAGATGACGTGCTACAAATGCGAAATTTAACCGGCAGGAAGCAGATGCTGTGATATGCAAATGATTAGCTTTTCAGGGGATTCACGCAAGGTTGACGCCGGTGGCGACACCTACAACGTGCTGACATGTGAACATTTAGAACCGATTTCTCATACACAAACAGCAGTTGACCGGCGTTGCCTGGTGAAACGTTGTTGTGGTGCCTCGTGTAAGGAGGAGAAATGCGTACCATCACGTTTCCGACTTTGATAAAGGTCGGATTGTAGCCTATCACGGTTGCGGTTTATCGTATCGCGACATTGCTGCTCGCGTTGGTCGAGATCCAATGACTATTAGCAGAATATGGAATCGATGGGTTCAGGAGGGTAATACGGAACGTCGTGCTGGATCCCAACGGCCTAGTATCACTAGCAATTGAGATGACAGGCATCTTATCCGCATGGCTGTAACGGATCGTACAGCCACGTCTCGATTTCTGAGTCAACATATGGGGACATTTGCAAGACAACAACCATCTGCACGAACAGTTCAACCACGTTTGCAGTAGCTTGGACTATCACCTCGGAGACCATGGCTGCGGTTACCCTTGTCGCTGCATCACAGACAGGAGCGCCTGTGATGGTGTACTCAACGACGAACCTGGGTGCACGAATGGCAAAACGTCATTTTTTTCGGATAAATCCAGGTTCTGTTTACAGCATCATGATGGTCGCATCCGTGTTTGGCGACATCACGGTGAACGCACATTGGAAGCGTGTATTCGTCATCGCCACAGTGGCGTATCACCCGGCGTTATGGTATGGGGTGCCACTGGTTACATGTCCCGGTCACCTCTTGTTCGCATTGCCGGCACTTTAAACAGTGGGCGTTACATTTCAGATTTGTTACGACCCGTGGTCCCACCCTTCATTCGATCCATGTGAAACCCTACACTTCAGCAGGGTAATGCACGACCGCATGTTGCAGGTCCTGTACGGGCCTTTCTAGATACAGGAAATGTTCGACTGCTGCCCTGGCCAGCACATTCACCAGATCTCTCACCAATTAAAAACATCTGGCCAGTGGTGACCGAGCAGCTGGCTCGTCACAATACGCCAGTCACTACTCTTGATGAACTGTGGTATCGTGCTGCGCGGGATTAGCCGAGCTGTCTCAGGCACTGCAGTCATGGACTGTGCGGCTGATCCCGGCGGAGGTTCAAGTCCTCTTTCGCGCATGTGGGTGTGTGTTTGTCCTTAGGATTATTTAGGTTAAGAAGTGTGTAAACATAGGGACTGATAACCTTAGCAGTTAAGTCCCATAAGATTTCACACACATTTGAAGATTTTGTGGTATCGTGTTGAAGCTGGATGGGGAGCTGTACATGTACACGCCATCCAAGCTCTGTTTGACTCCTTGCGTATCAAGGACGTTATTACGGCGAGAGGTGGTTGTTCTGGGCACTGATTTCTCAGGATCTATGCACCCAAATTGCGTGAAAATGTAATCACATGTCAGATCTAGTATAATATATTTGTCCAATGAATACCCGTTTATCATCTGCATAACTTCTTGGTGTAGCTATTTTAATGGCCAGTAGTGTAGTTAAGTGAATGGCCGGATGTATTTCAGCAAATGACTGTGTATGTTACCACGTAATTTTCATTTTTAATCAAACTAAATCCTATCAACGTATCGTCAAAATGTTAAATATATATCTATTACTAAATGAAGTGTCACAGAATAATTGTTCAGTTTCTTAAATGTCTGTTGTCGCAAATTTGTGACATATCCACCTGATAGATACATCATCTGGTAGATTTCATCTTGTGTACTTTATAAAATTTCATTAGTATTTACTAAACATTTTTTTCATGTTTTCTTTCACGTACGTCCCAAAAAAATAGTTGAAAGGGCTCTGAGCACTATGGGGCTTAACGTCTATGGTCATCAGTCCCCTAGAACTTAGAACTACTTAAACCTAACTAACCTAAGGACATTACACAAGACCCAGTCATCACGAGGCAGAGAAAATCCCTGACTCCGCCGGGAATCGAACCCGGAAACCCGGGCGCGGGAAGCGAGAACGCTACCGCACGCGTACATCCCAATTGTAGTATTAAGGGGTAAACTGTGAATGCATAGGTTCGCAGTTTGAAGAGCAGTCGAGAGTGTAACACCCAGCCAAAGGCTTTTTGCATATCAAGGGAGACAAACATAGCTGATTTTCGTTTTACAATTGATGAGACATACATTGAATAAGACACTCCGGTTCCGTCGGCGTGTTCGGCTTAATTCGGCCTCGCCTCCACCACGGCACCAACCAACGGGATAAGAGAGTTTCCCTGTCCTCGTGATGAACCCTACCATCGCAGATCAGTGTCTGTCTAATATCGCTAAGAGTTCCACTGAAGTGATTGCTGTCGGCTGCACGCCTCCTGCTAGAAATTCTGCGAACCTCCATTATTTCGCGTTCGCCGCCTGTGCCCTTGCTGTCTTCGCCGGGTACAAGATCGCAGCAAAGCAATGAGACTAACAGATCATACGATGGAAATGAAGACGAACTATCGCACGGTAGTGCGAAAAGGATTTCCATTTTCCACGGGAGATGGCCGCAGTTTCATCGCCATTTCAATTAGCGCTTTGCCCCTCCCCTCCGATAGCAGCCTGTATTATCCCGTCTGTGGAAATGGAACTCGCCGAGGCGGCGAACGGCGGCGGATATTGCGGTGCCACGTTTGATGTTGTGCGACTAGCGGGCTGGCTCTGGTGCGACGCGAGTCGCCGCTCGAAACCCGGGAGGACAACGCGTCACTCGCTCGCACTCTCCTCTCCGCCTGAAATACCCTGCTGTTTTGGCTTTAACGCAGCACCACGGCACTCAGTACAACCTGCCGCAGATCCGTGGGAGAGCTAGAGTTATTGAAGCCACCAGTCGGTCACACGTGCGTCGGAAAATAGTGATATGTGTGTCTGATCACAGAGACAGCGTTCTCGCTTACAAAGAGGTGCTTCGTGGAATCGTGTTGCTGTTTGCTTTCCTTCGACGAAGTGGTCTCGCACGAATGGGAGCCAGTGACTGTATCAACAACGAATACAGTGCAGGGGTTGGATAAAAATAGGAGAACACCGAAAACACAACATACTACCATGCCTAATATTCAGTTGGTTCTGAAAGGGTACAGTACCGCCCGACATTGAAAATAGGTACAACATACTTCATTATTTTTGTCAGAACAACATATTTTTCTAGTAATAACTCAATTTCAATTAATACAGTGAAGCCGGATACCAGTGTGGGAAAGAATGACAATTTATTTATTTAATTGATCACATGTGCACTCCCACAACATAAATCCCTACATCCAGTTTGGTGAGATCTGTGAAATGAATGAATGTATGGTCGTCTGCTAACCGCAGATAGTGAATGTGAACATATGATCATCTTTGAGACGCTCCTTTGGCCACCTTTGGTGGAACCAAAGAGATGAAACTTACCGGAGCTTTGAGCGCCTGAAATGTGGCTGACCAATACAGTAGCATGGTCTTCCCCCACCTCGACAGAGGTGCGAGATGACCTGAAGAACGGCCATGTTTCAGCACTCTGCCGCTGGATCTCGTGCTGTTAAGACCTTTCTTAGATGTGCTCCGTAAAGACAAAATAGTGGAGACATGGTATGCATGTGGAATATTTAAGAGTTTGAAATAATAATTTCTCTATTTCAGGAACTTTTGTGGGGAGAACTAAATGTCAGGCTGGTAATATTAATGGGATTGTAGTAATCTTCGGAAGTGACCAACGGTCACAATGAAACCACGTGTAGCAATAAGTTGAAATACTTCCGTGTGCTTAAGTTAAGCTGAATTACTAGTGTGTGTACAATAAGTTGAAATATTTAAGAAATAGCGTGTGTACCATAAGTTGAAATATTTAAGAAATGGCGTGTGCAGGACTTGAAATTAGAGACGAGTACTTCCACGTGGTGAGTACGGTGTGAGTCTCAATCTGTGTATGAGACAAAGAATAAAGAGAAGTACTCGTCCATGGTATCAGTTGAGGACTCGCGTGTGTGATGAATATGTTCTTAATATTACTTTGCGTGATATGATTCCGTGTGACGCTAGATTCAAACTCTGAGAGAGAAGCAAGGTGAGTCGACCGTCTATCCAGCAACGCCACTTGGCTTGCATTGCACAGGAAGACGTGCATTTACACTCCTGGAAATTGAAATAAGAACACCGTGAATTCATTGTCCCAGGAAGGGAAAACTTTATTGACACATTCCTGGGGTCAGATACATCACATGATCACACTGACAGAACCACAGGCACATAGACACAGGCAACAGAGCATGCACAATGTCGGCACTAGTACAGTGTATATCCAACTTTCGCAGCAATGCAGGCTGCTATTCTCCCATGGAGACGATCGTAGAGATGCTGGATGTAGTCCTGTGGAACGGCTTGCCATGCCATTTCCACCTGGAGCCTCAGTTGGACCAGCGTTCGTGCTGGACGTGCAGACCGCGTGAGACGACGCTCCATCCAGTCCCAAACATGCTCAATGGGGGACAGATCCGGAGGTCTTGCTCGCCAGGGTAGTTGACTTACACCTTCTAGAGCACGTTGGGTGGCACGGGATACATGCGGACGTGCATTGTCCTGTTGGAACAGCAAGTTCCCTTGCCGGTCTAGGAATGGTAGAACGATGGGTTCGATGACGGTTTGGATGTACCGTGCACTATTCAGTGTCCCCTCGACGATCACCAGTGGTGTACGGCCAGTGTAGGAGATCGCTCCCCACACCATGATGCCGGGTGTTGGCCCTGTGTGCCTCGGTCGTATGCAGTCCTGATTGTGGCGCTCACCTGCACGGCGCCAAACACGCATACGACCATCATTGGCACCAAGGCAGAAGCGACTCTCATCGCTGAAGACGATACGTCTCCATTCGTCCCTCCATTCACGCCTGTCGCGACACCACTGGAGGCGGGCTGCACGATGTTGGGGCGTGAGCGGAAGACGGCCTAACGGTGTGCGGGACCGTAGCCCAGCTTCATGAAGACGGTTGCGAATGGTCCTCGCCGATACCCCAGGAGCAACAGTGTCCCTAATTTGCTGGGAAGTGGCGGTGCGGTCCCCTACGGCACTGCGTAGGATCCTGCGGTCTTGGCGTGCATCCGTGCGTCGCTGCGGTCCGGTCCCAGGTCGACGGGCACGTGCACCTTCCGCCGACCACTGGCGACAACATCGATGTACTGTGGAGACCTCACGCCCCACGTGTTGAGCAATTCGGCGGTACGTCCACCCGGCCTCCCGCATGCCCACTATACGCCCTCGCTCGAAGTCCGTCAACTGCACATACGGTTCACGTCCACGCTGTCGCGGCATGGTACCAGTGTTAAAGACTGCGATGGAGCTCCGTATGCCATGGCAAACTGGCTGACACTGACGGCGGCGGTGCACAAATGCTGCGCAACTAGCGCCATTCGACGGCCAATACCGCGGTTCCTGGTGTGTCCGCTGTGCCGTGCGTGTGATCATTGCTTGTACAGCCCTCTCGCAGTGTCCGGAGCAAGTATGGTGGGTCTGACACACCGGTGTCAATGTGTTCTTTTTTCCATTTCCAGGAGTGTATCTCCAGAGTTCAAAGTAGGAAAGTAGAATTACAAAGTGGGGCAGTGTCGTGTGAAACTGGGATAAATACTAATTGAAGTGGGAAATCTGAAAGTGATAATGTTGTGACTATTTATTGTATTGTTTTCCATGTTGTACTGTGGTGTATGTCGTGTAATTTAGGTATGTGTGGTTTGCATGGGAGAGTAGCAAGGTAGTTTCAAAACATTAGTGGGTTATGCTTGTTCCTTCTGTACCGCTTGATCTGGAGGAAAGTTTCGTGATGATGATTGTGAGAGTCGAAGTGTGAGATATAATAAAAGATCCACCATCCTATCCAGAAAGTGCACTGTAGCGTTAAATAATTACGAGACCATAAGGTAGAGAATCACCAAGGTAAAGCCATGCCCACTGGGCGGAATTCCTCATGTGTTATTGTTGTAGGTTATAGAATTTATCGGAATAAATAAGATAGTGAAAAGAAAAAGATTGGTGAACTTTTCCTTCGAATTGTATGTTGTCATGATGTCCCGAATTTATAATGTGTGCGCCATTCATATTGAGTGCGGTGGCCACGTGTTGATAAAAGCCGTTAGATAAAAGACAAAAAGAAAATGTGGTATTGCCAGTGCGTAGTGAACAGTCAGGGTTCTGTAAATTACTGATAGTCAGAAGTGCGTTTCCGTTGCGTATTATTCATACAGGAGGTTGATTAGTGACTTAATTGTGAGTACGAGAGTTCATGTTACTCGATAAATAAGAATGAATCCACTCGCTTGGCAGACCACTCATCTTGCAAGCCTGACTGCTTGATGCCACAGTATGAGCAAGGCACGTGGGTGCCTCTCAGTTCAACTTGTATAGCCATCCATGAACGTAATTTACAACATATCATGTAATTGCACAGCAACTTTCAGAACACTGTCTGAGTCACCAGAGAACCTAAAGCTATCTATGAGTCCACCTTTCTCCTTCCTACCAAAGAATGACTTGTGCGGGAACTTTTTTCGACACAAACGCTATATCACTAAAAGCGTTTAGTGAAATAAGAAGAACTAGATCTATTACACTGTCTTAGCTTGTAATATCCCCCTCCCCCCTCCTTCCTTCTTACATCTACTGTCCACATTAAACAATGCCCAGTACAAGTAATTAATAAGCAAAGCCTTTTATGAAGATTCGAGAGGAGCGAAGATTATAATAAACTTTCAGATTTACTTAGCTTGTCACGTTGAGATGGTTTCAGTTCTTCTTGTATAGGAATCTGATTCCTGAAGCTGAAAATCTAGCATCAGGCCTTCAGGGTTGCTTTGAACTAAATAAGTTGGAAGATTGTTGTTGCAATTTTTTTATGTAAATATATTTTTCACTCATTTTAGCAAATTTTAGGATATCATACAGAATTTTTATTTTTCACGTTAACATAGCCGAAATTACATTGTTCGCACCTATTATACAAACATATGTCCATTCACATCAGAGGCAAGTTTACGACTGCCTCACTCTGCGGAAATAACAATATTCCAAAGGGTTTAAAATTTTTCTTAACAAATGAATTCCTACTAGCTTTCGTTACATTATTAACTTTTATTGTTATTTCATAAATGAATCCAGAAATAAACTTAGCAAACAGTACAGGACTGCGTAATTAATAATAGAAATTTTAAGCCTGTAAATAATTCGTAATTTCAAATATTTCTAAACAAAATAATTTTAACCATACATTCAGACTAGAACTTAACGATTATAACATCGAAACCTAAATATTTTATAAAGTATCTCCGTTTCATGAATTTTATTTTGAAATATGACATACTGAGTATAAAATTATACGAAAGTTTTCCGAAACGCAACTGACATAATATTAACCTGTCCAAAACTCGAAAAATAAATCTCGTATCGACAACTACTGTTGAGGAAAAGTAATGTTAGAGCAAGATGTCCCGTTACAAACTTCACTAAAACATTATCCGACAAGGAACCCCTAGAGTGCAAGGTCACAAAAGGCCAGCGATGTTTACGGCGTTCGACGTCCCATATATTGAATAGCATGGAACCACAATATTGGCGGCTGATGGCAACAGTGACGGGACTGGGGCACCCAGTGGTGAGCACAGAATGAGGCTACGGGGCGTAGTTGAACTGCAGAGTCAACGAGTAACTCACAACAGAGCCACAGTGTTGATGGGGTTGACACATAGCAGAGCAATGGCAACAATAATAAAGCAAACATTGCATTATATCTACAGCAACAGTTGCCAAATCTGTCATTTCGTCAGGAAGAACCAAACGAATTTCGCAGTGTGAGAAGAAGTGGCAGACGAAATGTTAGCGTCTTTTCGAGTGAGTCAGGGGAATGTGTGGTGTCGTATACGTTCAACTGTGCGATCATGAGAGGTACAATGATGACGATACGTGCTTAACAAGTGAAAGTGATACTGAAACATGTAGTTTATCATCCTTGTCGGACAGGGAGCCACAAATCCCATCTCCAGTGAAACGTAGTAAAGGACGATCGTTGTATAAGGAGCAGGTACTAAACGTAATTACATACATGGAATATCATCCGTAGCATAGTAAAATATCAATTATGAAAAGACTTCGAATAAATTCGCATCAGTATGACCGTGTTGTACGTAAGAAAAACTACAGATATTCAAGAGAAGACAAGGCGCACTTGTTACAAAGCTGGTTGTTGCGCGTTTCAAGAATGTGCATGATAGTGACCTATGTTATGCACATCAGATTGCGTGTAACATAGATTACAGTGATTTCAAGCGAAGCAGTAGTTGGTTGCATAACTTCAAAGACATAAGATAATGAAATTTCAAATAAAGCGTCAACTCCACGATGCACAGCTACTTGCGGAGTCGGCCCGAAAATTTGTAGTTGATGTAAGCCAGCTTATCCCATCGTTCAGTAAGAACGTTCCATAATTTCTCATCGCCCGTTGCACCAATATGATTCTATATTCATTCTTTAACCTTTGCCTACCTTCTGGCCTCAGAAGACAGTTTGTAATGTTTCATATCTCCACTGTTAGTAAATATACATTTACTTTTAATGAAATTTTCTGATTTTTTATAATTTGTCAAGTAGTCATGGTTTTCGAAAAAAATATAAAAATGTAGCCATGGATTTGCGTTCAAGTGTTTTTGCACATTTCCTCCCGTACGGGCCTCGCAGGCCCTTTCGGTTAGAAGCAATTTTTCAACAACTACTCGTATATGTCTGTCTGCGCAGCGTTTGTTGCACCACTTGCCATTGTTGGCTCTTGCTGTTATTCTTTCAGTGTCCAACAGTCCTCCTTGTGATAAACACAGGTTTGTTTTGGTGGTTTATTTCATAACACTTGCCTGTTTTACGAAATGAAAATGTTTGGGAGAGGAGGAATTCAGATGGGGAGATATAGGAATTGTTGGACCAGTCTTCTGATTCTGCAAACCCACCTAGTGTATGTGAATCTTGCAGTGATGACGATGATAACGTAGATGCCGCTGAAAACTCAGAACTACACAGAGATGATGAGCATGAAGAATCCCTTTACGAAGGAGGAGGAGAACAATTTAGTGCGAATTCAGTTGAGCGTGACTTATTGTTTTCTCGTAATGGGAACGAAATATGAGCTACAGCTGCTCAGGTGGAATTTCTGGTAGGCGGAGCAAAAAGGATGTATTGAAAGAAGACCAGGGCGTTACAAGTTATTCGATGAGTAATGTGATAATGAAGAATCTTGTTTTATGTTCTTCTCTCGTGTACCCCTCAATGACAGTGTGTGTATGTGGACCAGCAAGGAAGGTCGAAGTGTTTACGAGGACTTGGCAGATGCAGATAAGCAATAAATGAAAAAGTTTCTTGATGTTCTGATCCTGACTGGAGTTAACAAGTCAAGAAATGAAGACATCAGTCAGGTTTGGAGTGCTGAGAATGGCCGACCACTGTAGAATGAAATTATGTCTCGCAACCGTTTCCATGTTATTCTGAGGGTGTTACGCTTTGACAATGCAGCTATCCGACATCAACATGGGACAAATGGAACCACTCAGAGAAGCTTTGAGATGTGGGAAATGACCCTTAGGGATGCCTACATTCCAGGATGGTGCATGACCGTGGATGAGCAGTTGATCACATTTCGAGGTCGCTGTCCACTTCGACAATACATTCCATCAAAACCTGGTAGATAGGGAATGAAATTATGGGCAATTTGTGACAGTGCAAAAAGCTGCTTCTGGAGGATGACAATATATTTGGGGAAGGAGAAAGTAACCAGAGCTGTGCGGCTTGGAGAGAATGTTGTGGAAACCCTGGTGACTGAATGTGAAAAGTCTGGACGTAAAATCACCTGTAACAATTTTTTTGCATCTCTCGATTTATCTCATTATTTGACGTCAGAAGATCTGATACTAGTCGGTTCTATCCGGAAAAACAAAGATGAAATGCCTGCTGATTTTATTACACCTACAAGACGTGAAGTATACTCTACATTAATCCATTAAACTTCGGGCATGCAGCCGCACAAATAAAATTTCTTCTACTGATATTTCGGCCGCGTATCGTCCGGCCATCTTCAGAGCTAGTCACAAGACTGACGACAAGGTGCTAAGCGCGCCCTTATATGCTCCACCGCGGCGGTACTGCGCATGCGGGTCACAGATGCTGGTCGGCGGCAGAGACATACGCTTACACATGCGCCGCCTGTGGCGAAGGCGTACAGACATTCGATGTGCTTATCGATGTTTGATCGGCGGCGGTGACACGATGAGGACTTCTCTGCAATTTAATTACTCCAAGAGCCGGATTCCATGCTTTGTCCAAATTAAAACCATTATCTCTGTTTATTAAACTATTGGCTAATCGAATTTATATAGCTTCCTTGAATACAAATTCTCAAAAAGAAGAGGTGGATGTTAAAATCTTCACATCACTGTAATTCATGGAATGACCCGTGTCAATACAATGTTCGGCCACAGCTGACTTGTCTGGTTGTAATAAGCGTGTGTATCTACGGTGCTCCACACACCTCTCATGAACGGTGCCTGTTGTTTGACCTATGTGTGACTGTTCACAATTTCCGCAAGGAATCTGGTACACACCCGCCTTATGAAGCAGTAAATCGTCCTTCACAGAGCCGAGTAAAGCCGCAATCTTCGTGGGGGCCGGAAGATCACCTTAACACAGTGTTTCTCAAGACTATGGCCTATCTTTGAAGAAAGAGCACCCACATAGGGCAGAAACGTCCTAGATCTGAAGAAATTACTATCTTCTTCCCCATCACATACCTGCTTTTTACGTTTTGCATCGAATGCTCTACGAATTTGTTGCGGAGGATATCCATTCAATTTAGAAATACTCTTGATGTATGTTAGCTCTCCTTGTAAATTGTCTTCATCGGATATAGAGTGCGCCTGATGCACTAAGGTCTTAAGGACACCCACGCTCTGAGAAGGGTGATGGCAGCTACTGGCATGAAGGTATAGATTTGTGTGCGTTGGTTTCCGATGTACGGCATGTCCTAATGTGCCATCACTTTTACGGCGAGCGCCAACATCCAGAAAGGGGAGGCAGCCGTCTTGTTGCTCCACTCCCCCACGCGGATCCTGTACGATCTCATCCCCTTCCCCCACCTCCTCCTTTTCCCTGAAAGGATACGGATCCTGTACACCTCCCGTAAACTCTATTCTCCTCGCCCACTAGTCTCCCCGATCCTCTCCCACCCCCGCCCGCTGCCGCGCCTGTATTCCCATGTCCCGCCCGGCCTCCATCTCTCCACTCTCCTTACGCTCTCCCACGGTGGCTTCCGTCAGCTCCCGCTCCCTGATGATGTCCTCCTCCCCTCCATCTACCCCTCCTATCAACTTTGACCCTGCCCCACCCCCCACTTCCTGTGTCCTTTCCTTTCGGCACCCTCCCTCCCTTCTCTTCCCTTCCCTTCTCTTTCCTTTTCCCCGTCCCCTCCCTCCACCCCTCTTCCACCGGGCTTCCCCTCCCCCTTCCTCCCTCCCCCCTATCACCCCTGGCCGTGGCATCTCTGCTCTCCCCTCTCCCTCTCCCCTCCCCTCCATCTCTCTTGGCAGGTCCCCGGACTCGCACACGCTCAGTGAACATTTGCGCGCCGGAGATCATCGCCATCTGTGTCTCTTGTGTGTGACGTCGTTTTGTGTTTCTTAGTGTCCGCCGTCACGCTTCTCTGTTCACTTGTGCCGTCGGATTCACCCGTGTTCTGTGCGCCGTGTCAACATGTTTTCTGTGTCGTTTTCGTCGAGTGCGAACGGCTTCGTGTTTTTTGTGTATCTGTGACCACTCTTTTTTGCACGTCACTTTGTTCATACTGATTCTCCATTCTGTGTTCTGTTCTTGTCAACACTATGGCTAAAGAGCGGCGTAGCATGCCGCTGACAGCCTACCTGTTGTTTAGGTATTAAAATAACAATAAAGGAAAAAAAAAACTTGTCGTCAGTCTTGTGACTTGCTCTGAAGATGGCTGGACGATACGCGGCCGAAATATCAGTAGAAGAAATTTTATTTGCGCGATATTTAATGGATTATTCATTACGCCACGAGCAGTTGAAAATGCACATATACTCTACATTATTTGGTTTTCAGCTAGACGCGGTGACAGCCTCTTATGTTCCAAAGAGAAACAAAGTTGCTACCGTCCTTAGCTCTCTTCATGGCCAACTAATGGTGTCATCATCAGAAGTAAATAAGCCTAAAGTTATAATGACATACAGTGCCACAAAGAGCGGCGTTGACACCATGGACCAGAAGACGTGTGCTACTGTGTGAAGGAGAAAACAAGGAACTGGCCATTTGTGGTTTTATTCGACACGATCGATGTAAGTGTGATGAATGCATACATAATTTGAATGATGTTGGCTACCAATACATCAATTTGGCAAAGTAACTAGCAGGAGTAAAGATGGTTCAAATGACTCTGAACACTATGGAACTTAACATCTGAGGTCGTAAGTCCCCTAGAACTTAAAACTACTTAAACTTAACTAACCTAAGGACATCACACACATCCATGCCCGAGGCAGGAGTCGAACCTGCGACCGTAGCGGTTGCGCAGTCCCAGACTGAAGCACCTAGAACCGCTCGGCCACAGTTGCCGGCAGGAGTAAAGAAGTCAACAATTTCGTTAGTAGCACCGGATCCAGGATGGGCAGTGAAACCACCAACTAAGAAAAGGAGAGGGTGCACATATTGTGCACAGAAGGAAATTTGTGGTAAGATCCTATGGAACCAAACTGCTGAGGTCATCGGTCGCTAGGCTTACACACTACTTAATCTAACTTACGCTAAGGACAACACACACACAACCGTGCCAGATGGATGACTCGAATCTCCGACGGGGGGAGCCGCCTTTGACCGCACAGCTACACCGAGCGACGTGCACAAAAGAAAAATAGAAAAAGTCAAATTATATGTTATAAATGCACCAAACCTGTATGCTCGGAAGTTTCTGCTACCGTTTGCAGACCCTGCCCAGATTTGCAATAAAAAGAAATGGCACCGGTAAAAGTATAAAAATTGTGTTTTTTAAAATGTAAACTTCAAATTAATAAAATTATTTTAAAAGTGTTTATTCCTCAAAAATTTTTCACGCCATAATTAGCCAAAATACTGTACATTTATGTCAATTTAAAGAATGCAGGCCTGAGTTGCCCGACTGGTAGGCAATATTATAAAGATTTTCTGGTAAGTAGATGGTTAAGAGTGGATACATAGCTGAACGCTCTGCACGGTTTGTACCTCCCAAGGACCTCGCCTTCGGTCTTGATGGTGCGAACGTTCGTAATCACCGTGGCACGCTGTTTAACTTTCGGTATTTATGGTACAAGTTAATGGTTTGTTTTGAACATTTCTTGAATGTCGACGATGTCAGTTTTGTGATATGTAATACATGCATCCCATCGAAGGTTGATCTCTGACTCTCTCAGACACTTATTTTCTGTCGCCTCGAATTATAAATTTATATTCATTGTTTGCACTCACAAGGAATCCCTTGAGTGCGATCAGTCCAGTTTCAACAACAGCTTCACTCAGGTTGTGTTCAACACTGTAGTATTAGACACTGGACTCGCATTCGGGAGGACGACGGTTCAATCCCGCGTCCGGCCATCCTGATTTAGGTTTTCCGTGATTTCCCTAAATCGCTCCAGGCAAATGCTGGGATGGTTCCTTTCAAAGGGCACGGCCGACTTCCTTCCCCGTCCTTCCCTAATCCGATGAGACCGATGACCTCGCTGTCTGGTCTCCTTCCCCGAAACAACCAACCAACCAACCAACACTGTAGTAACATGCCACGTAGAGACAAACAACATTTTGCTTCGATCAGGTCTTACGCAGCAAGACGTTGGCGATCGGCTACATGTCACTCGAAGTAGTTCGTCTGAGGTGTGGAGAAAGTACAGGGAGTTGGGAAATGTGAACGATAGACGTCGCAGGACACGTCCCTCGTATGACAAGATCAATGCAGGATCGTTTCCTCCAACAGTCGGCAAATGGGCACACATAATCACCTACCAGACATTCTGGGCAACAGGGATTCGTATCTCAGACCAAATAGTGCCCAGAAGATTGCATCATTCCAGAAGACCAATGAGAAATTTTGCACTGAACCAACGGAAGCGATGCAATCTAAGGAAATGTGCTCTTCTACATCAACACTGCACCATTGCCGAATGGAGTAATGTCATGTTTGCTGATGAGACCGGAACTGTTTTGCGACTGAACACCAGACGTTTTAGGGTTTGGAGAAGCGCTACACGGCACCAGGGACGGCGATACGTTCAGGAAGTCCATCCGTTTGCAAGTGGGAGTGTAATGTTCTGGGCATCAATAATGATGGGATGGCACACCCCACTAATTCCAGCCTACGGCAATTTGACTGGTCCCCGATACCTCCAAGAGACCTTCAGAAGTGGAGGAGGAGGAGGAGGAGGAGGAGGAGGAGGAGGAGGAGATTAGTGTTTAACGTCCCGTCTACAACGAGGTCATTCGAGACGGAGCAGAAGCTAATTTTGGTTTTATTATTAGCCGCCGCGTAGACAAATTGTTCAATATGAGCACTGAAGACGTCGACCAGATGCCGTACAGCGTTAGAGTTGCACCTAGTGGCCAAAATTGGAACTAATTTTTTTAAAGCTTGAATTGGTTCTGTGGTGTCACCGCCAGACACCACACTTGCTAGGTGGTAGCCTTTAAATCGGCCGCAGTCCGTTAGTATACGTCGGACCCACGTGTCACCACTATCAGTGATTGCAGACCGAGCGCCGCCATACGGCAGGTCTAGAGAGACTTCCTAGCACTCGCCCCAGTTGTACAACCGACTTTGCTAGCGATGGTTCACTGACAAAATACGTCCTCATTTGCCGAGACGATAGTTAGCATAGCCTTCAGCTACGTCATTTGCTACGACCTAGCAAGGCGCCATTATCAGTTGCTATTGATCTTGTGATTAATGTACCGTCAGACCGACGTTCACCATTAATGGATTAAAGTATTCCACCAGCTACGTCCGTTTTTCTAAATTCTAATTTCCTTGGCCTGTTCCAGACCTCACGCCAGCTTGCCTGAGCTAAAACGCGTGCCTTTCTTCCTCTATGAACACTGTGTTGGCTCTCCTGCCAACCCATAACAGGTTCCGCATTAACGCATAGCATATCTACCAAGTTTCGTTGCCATATTTTAATTACAGCCCACACTGGAGCTGCACTTTAATTGTACCTACGCAGCTGATTCAGGTTCTGGGCCCTACTTATATAAGAGCTTATATCATTAGCTACTTAAAATGTGGGATCGTGCTTGCTCGTCGCTTATGAGGATGCAGCGTTCTCGAAATGCTATACAACAATTCAAGCAGATCACATTAATCGTTTTTATTACAAATAAGCAGATTAACAAAACTTAGCTTTGAATTCACAACGGTGTCGCGCCAATGGGCGACATGAAAACAAAATCTCTTGTTGTACACAAGGTCCATGTAAGCAATTGGTATGGATCACACATCACTGGTGTCGTAGTGCTCTCCTAGTTCTGTGCGAATACTGTCCGGCCGAGGCTGGCAACACTGGCGCTTTTATTCTCTCCGGCTAGAGGGCGCTCCTGTCTTGGTGTGGTCCATGTCAGCGGGCTACTGGCTGACGTGGACTCACAGCCTTCTTTGCTCTTGCCTTCTTCGTCTTCGTGTTGTCGCTTATCGTTAAGACGGAACGTACAACGTATGTTCTTAAGAAATGTTAACAACAATTAACGACAAAAAATGGTTCAAATGGCTCTGAGCACTATGGGACTCAACATCTGAGGTCATCAGTCCCCTTGAACTCAGAACTGCGTAAACCTAACTAAGGACATCAAATACACCCATGCCCGAGGCAGGATTCGAACCCGCGACCGTAGCGGTCGCGCGGCTCCAGACTGTAGCGCCTAGAACCGCTCGGCCACCACCACCGGCTTAGTAGTACACGTTATGGAAAATGAATAGGTATTACTTGTCAACGAATTATCCGATAGCGACATCGATTAGTCAGTTTTAGCCTTTCGTAATTCGTGCCACAATTTCCAAACGCTGTTTCTCTTTCTCAGAAGTGCTAATTTCTGATGAACGCACGATATATCTCCGTACACACAGGAACAACATCCTTCTCTGCTCTAAGGAAAATTCCCATGATATACAGTAGTTGGAAATCAACCCGCGTCATGTTATCACATGGGTTGGAATGTCATCACGATATCATGGGCCCTATTTTTCGTAAGAGCACTTGAATAGAAAACGAAATCCTCCACACGTGACTAATACTCCGGTGCGAAGGCAAAGTAACCATGTTTCAACAAAACTAAAATCATGCACACTTTACTATTCAGTTGCACGAATTCCTTGGCGAACAATTTCGAGGCCCGAGTATTGGGCCGTTATGGGGAATTATTGTGCGTCATGAACTGCGGTCGACTTGATGCAGGGGAATTTTCAAAGCACTGTGTGGCGCTAATGCGGACTGGCGCCAACACCGCTCGCGCACTGGCGCCCGACGAGGTACGCTGGCGCCCCGTATAATTAGGTGTATCGGATGACTGTTTGCCGCGCACTCGGACGGTGGCGAAGCCGAACGTATTGGGTGGCGGTTTAAACAGACTCCAGATGGACTGGCGCCATTGGGTGACGCACGTTTGTCTAGTGGGGCTCCGCCCAGCGGCCCGGATTTGATGGAATACAAATAGCGTGGGCCGGCGGTGCGATCACTCGAGCTTCACAATGCGACACCGCACTGGCGCCACCGACAAAGCGCCGGGCACAGCCGCCACAGGTGTGGCTTCAACAGATCGCATTTACCGCAAACACCAAATCCTGCAGGTAATGAATGTTGTCCCTCATTTGAATTAAGAATGCGGTACGTACAATTACGTATTCCATTTACTCGTATTTTAAATAAATTTAGATGCTTTTGCTCTGAGTTGTCGCAGACTCATACTATCATGGGAACCTCAACGAGTGGTCTGCGATTTTCTTCACATTTACACAATGTGTAGGACAGAGCCCTCGCATCAGATTCTAAATCGCCTTTGTAGATAACAAGATTTCCGAACACTGTGAACCAAATAACATTTATAGTTTATTAACGTACGGTATTCGTTGGCACCGAAACACAGCGTAAGATAAAGCCGGCACGTAACTCAGCCTTTAATTCCGGAGATTGCCTACCTTCTGTAATATAAAAAGAATAAAATAAAAATAAAAAATAAAGGAAGAGGAACATTCTGATTGACGGAATTTGAGAGATTCCGCGTGACATCCGCGCACAACCACTGACGAAAAAAAAATTATGAAGATGGTTCAAATGTCTCTGAGCACTATGGGACTTAACATCTGAGGACATCAGTCCCGTAGAACTTAGAACTACTTAAACCTAACTAACCTAAGGACATCACACACATCCATGCCCGAGGCAGGGTTCGATCCTGCGACCGTGGCGGAAGCGCGGCTCCAGACTGAAGCGCCTAGAACCGCTCGGCCACACCGGCCGGCAATTATGAAGAAACAGATTGAAAGAAAAAATACTAACAATAGAAAAACTGATGCTAGGGGTAGCAGATATGGTCAGTAAACAGTAACCTTGTACATCGGTCGCGAGCTCTAACGGTGCCACTGATAAGATTTAGAAAATATAAAGAAGTTTGTAATCGTGTCGTAAAGTAGATGGTTCGAATCGTGCTTGTAGCAGTTTCTTCTGCTTCCGTTTAAATTTTACATTTATCGCCAAGTTAATGTGATAACAAACAAATTTTGAATCGTTATTTAAAAAGAGAAAAATCCTTTTTGCATTTTTAATTACTGGGAGTATGGAGATAAAATTTAATATGGACTTGCAAAATGTCTTTATTAAATGAAACACACTGTATAGATGATCAATACGGTTCAGTTTCTAGAAGTAAGAAAAACATTTGATTTTGTATTTGATGTTTCGCATTTTTGTTCCAAATTATAACATCTTGTGAGTACCCTCATGTTCTTGCGGATTGTTATTAAAAATAAAAAGATGTTCATTCAAAATTATGAATCAATATTTGGTAAGTAAGTTTTTCATTTCCAAATATTTACGGCATTTAAAAAAACGCTAATAGCGAGGTTCGAACTAATGATTTTACGATTACAATTCTATTACGCAGCACATTCACACAGAGATGAATAGTTTAATAAGTTGTAAATATTTTGTACTTAAAAACGATCGAAAATCTTCTAATCGTCAAATTTGATTTTTTGAGCATTGCTTTGTATTGCGTCAGGAAACTGATTTACTGGAGCTGAGCTTCAAGTGCCATACGTATGATGAAAATAGAAGAGAGCATAGCAGCCCGTGAGGTGTATACGTGGCATAAGATAGTACACAGTAATTTGTCCCATATTTGACTGCAGAAGAAATTATGCAAAACACGTACCACTCGGTTTTGTGCAAAATAATATTTGTAGACAGTTTTTAATATCAATCGAAAATTCAATAGAAGAAAATCAATAAACTGTGAGAAAGGCTTGCTGATTAGTGCTTAACATTACAAGACGGGATGTGTAGAAGTGCCTGTAGTCACAAACAGGCAAATAAAAGAGGCCCGGATGAGTGAATACGACTGAACGTGAATGTATACATATAATGGGGGAGGAAACGACCTAATGCTACTTCCAACAGGATGGCGCAAACTGCCTACACAGCCGGCTGAGCCTTGGAGAACATTTGCACACTCATCATGCCTGACAACAGTTGTTAGCTAAGGCCAGTTCGGTCGCGGCCCCCGCTGACCACCCGCGTCTCCTGATCTGTCAGTGTGCGATTACTGTATGGGGGAGTCCTCAAGTCTAAGGTGTGTTGCAACAACCCTCATAGTCTCTAAAAACTGCAGTAGAACTTTTCGGATGAGACTGCAGCAATTCCAACAGTCCAGTTTCGATCCGCCTTCAGCGACTTACTGACCAGGGCCCAAACGTGTCAAGAGATGAGTTGTGGTCAGTTTTATCATCTGCTCCAGCCAGTTACTGCTGTTTTTTCTTTCCTCTGCTGTGTTTCTTTGTACCCTGCAACTCTGTTCTCCGGGTCACTTTTATTTGCCACACCCCCAATCCCATACATCTGTCTGTCGCCAATATTAGACATTCCACCTTATGAAGGTAAATACTGTAATTTCATTCTCATTGTGTTCTTTTTCATTTTAAAAGAGAATAAACCTATATGGGAAAATAAGAGAATCGAAGCATCTGAGTTCTGCTGCTACAGAACGATGTTAAGAATTATGAAAATTGGCTGGGCTTACAAGATAAGAGATGAGGAGGTTCTTGACAGAATTAGAGAGGAGAGGAACACGTTGAAAAGATTGACTAGAAGAAGGAGCAAGATGATAAGTCATGTGTTAAGACATCAAGGAATGATTTCCCTGCGTTAAGACATCAAGGAATAATTTTCATTGCATGAGGGGCATTCAATAAGTAATGAAAGACATTTTTATCTCGGCAAGTTGAAAAAATGAAGAATTTGTTGCGGGACATCGTGGAAAATTCCCACTTCAGCCCCTACAGTTTCATGAAGTTCCGATACGTGGCGGCGCTATAAGCAGCCTTCAAAATGGCGTCTGTAAGTCGTGTGATGTTGCTACGTTCACGTACTCTTTCGAGATGAGCGACGGATCACAGTCAAACACCTTGCTGCACAACTGGACATCTCTGTTGGTAGTGTTGACACACTGGTCCACCAGTTGGGTCACCTAGAGGTCTGTGCCCGCGTGATTCCTCGCTGTCTAACAGAATATCATAAAGAGCAACGAAAGACCATCAGAGCGGAATTCCTCGTGCTTTACGAGGGTGACCGTGACAATTTTTTTTATCTAAACTCGTTATAGGCGATGAAAGATAGGTTAATCACTTCGAACCAGAAGCAAAACGGCGTTCCATGGATTGTCAGTACACCACCTCTCCTCCGGAGAAAAAGTTCAAAGCCACGGCCGGGGAGGTCATGGCGACGGCCTTCTGGGACTTTGAAAGGATGAAATGAAATGATGGCCTGGAGTCCCCCACTAGGGGAAGTTTGACCAACGATTTGCACGTCTTTTTTCAGTTGAAGCGATTTGTCTGCCGATGATGATGAAAGGATCATGAGGACGACACTACAACCAGTCCCCAAGTGAAGAAAATCTTCGACCCGGAAGGGAATCGAACCCGTGCCGGCTGCGTGACAGTCAGACGCACTGGCCACACAGGTAAGGGGACGAGCTTCTGAAGGGTTATTCTGTTTGATGTCCTCACTTGTGGTGCAACGATCAACTCTGAATTGAACAGTGAAATCCTCAGGAAACTAAAGAAACGTCTTGAGCGTGTTCGTCGCCACAAGAATGCAAACGTATTTCTACTTCTGCACTTCAAGAGAAGGATTCACACAAGTCTAGGAAAACGAGAGGAACTCTCGAAACTTCACTGGACTGTTCTTCCCCATCCTCCCTGCAGCCCGTACCTCGCAATTTCCGACTTCCATCTGTTTGGGCCAATGAAGGTTGCACTCCGTGAGAAACACTAAATGGATGATGCGGAGGTTATTGATAGTGCAAGACGTTGTCCATCATAGTTTTACCATGGGGATGTACAGACCCTCCCAGTAAGGTGGAGTAGGGCAGTCGTTTCAAAAGACATTATGTTGAAAATGTAGCCGAACGTGTGGGGAATAATACAGCGTATTGCAGTCCTGAATATATATATATATATATATATATATATATATATATATATATATATATATATATATATATATATACACACTCCTGGAAATTGAAATAAGAATACCGTGAATTCATTGTCCCAGGAAGGGGAAACTTTATTGACACATTCCTGGGGTCAGATACATCACATGATCACACTGACAGAACCACAGGCACATAGACATAGGCAACAGAGCATGCACAATGTCGGCACTAGTACAGTGTATATCCACCTTTCGCAGCAATGCAGGCTGCTATTCTCCCATGGAGACGATCGTAGAGATGCTGGATGTAGTCCTGTGGAACGGCTTGCCATGCCATTTCCACCTGGCGCCTTAGTTGGACCAGCGTTCGTGCTGGACGTGCAGACCGCGTGAGACGACGCTTCATCCAGTCCCAAACATGCTCAATGGGGGACAGATCCGGAGATCTTGCTGGCCAGGGTAGTTGACTTACACCTTCTAGAGCACGTTGGGTGGCACGGGATACATGCGGACGTGCATTGTCCTGTTGGAACAGCAAGTTCCCTTGCCGGTCTAGGAATGGTAGAACGATGGGTTCGATGACGGTTTGGATGTACCGTGCACTATTCAGTGTCCCCTCGACGATCACCAGTGGTGTACGGCCAGTGTAGGAGATCGCTCCCCACACCATGATGCCGGGTGTTGGCCCTGTGTGCCTCGGTCGTATGCAGTCCTGATTGTGGCGCTCACCTGCACGGCGCCAAACACGCATACGACCATCATTGGCACCAAGGCAGAAGCGACTCTCATCGCTGAAGACGACACGTCTCCATTCGTCCCTCCATTCACGCCTGTCGCGACACCACTGGAGGCGGGCTGCACGATGTTGGGGCGTGAGCGGAAGACGGCCTAACGGTGTGCGGGACCGTAGCCCAGCTTCATGGAGACGGTTGCGAATGGTCCTCGCCGATACCCCAGGAGCAACAGTGTCCCTAATTTGCTGGGAAGTGGCGGTGCGGTCCCCTACGGCACTGCGTAGGATCCTACGGTCTTGGCGTGCATCCGTGCGTCGCTGCGGTCCGGTCCCAGGTCGACGGGCACGTGCACCTTCCGCCGACCACTGGCGACAACATCGATGTACTGTGGAGACCTCACGCCCCACGTGTTGAGCAATTCGGCGGTACGTCCACCCGGCCTCCCGCATGCCCACTATACGCCCTCGCTCAAAGTCCGTCAACTGCACATACGGTTCACGTCCACGCTGTCGCGGCGTGCTACCAGTGTTAAAGACTGCGATGGAGCTCCGTATGCCACGGCAAACTGGCTGACACTGACGGCGGCGGTGCACAAATGCTGCGCAGCTAGCGCCATTCGACGGCCAACATCGCGGTTCCTGGTGTGTCTGCTGTGCCGTGCGTGTGATCATTGCTTGTACAGCCCTCTCGCAGTGTCCGGAGCAAGTATGGTGGGTCTGACACACCGGTGTCAATGTGTTCTTTTTTCCATTTCCAGGAGTGTATATATATATATATATATATGTGTGTGTGTGTGTGTGTGTGTGTGTGTGTGTTGCATTACGAGAGACGAAGTTATGGCAGTCGATATCAGACCATGACGAAATAGTGGGAATGAGTGAATGGCCGGATGTTAGTGTCCAACGGGAACAGTATTTCAGCAAATGACTGTGTTGCCATCATCAGATGCGCTGGCGAGGGGAATGCCTAGGAGCAGGCGCACTGGTAATACCTCTTCCGTCCCTACCCCCCTACCGCCTACCTGGCGTTCTGTATGAGGTCACAATGCAGTCGCAGGCGTGCATCCAGGATCTGCATCCCCCACCCAGACCTCCTCCCGCCAAGTCGTTCCGTCCGAGGTTCGCGCACAGGAACGTGCCCCGGCGGCGTCTCCGCTGATGTGATGCTCCACCTGTACCCGAACGCAGTTTGTCGTGAGATATCTCCTCAATCTTCTTAATCACACTCAGTGTGGAGTCCCAGGCCTTATTAAAGATGCAGCCAGTATCACAACTGATCAACGGATCTCTTACTCTAATATATGAAGATAGTATTCGTTCTTTCGGACATGTCCGAAGCTCAGCGTGCGGGTTGGTCTCTGTAATAAAAAAAAATGAGCGAAGGGATCAACAACAAACTCCAACCGATGCGATGTGACGTCCGCTACGACCAGACACAACGAACTATAACGAACAAAATTATATATACGAATAGAATGTCTACCATGTAAGTAGGAGATCCCGGTCAGGGAACACATTTTAAACTGCCCCCGTTGATATTTATCAACGCCTGTGAGCAGTTAAAGATCTGGATATCATTTTAATTTCATTCTTACTCGAATGTCGATAGATTCTTTACTTGCACGGTGCCAGAAGCTAGACGTCTCTGTCAGAACCTTAACATGGTAGTCATCCACTACCTGTCATTCTGATAGGTAAAGTTCGGCGACTGCGCAGTTCTTAAACTTCAGCAGTCTGGTAGAGAGAGAGAGAGAGAGAGAGAGAGAGATGTCGTGTGATTAGGGCCTCCCGTCACGAGACCGTTCGCCTGGTGCAAGTCTTTCGATTTGACGCCACTTCGGCGACTTGCGCATCGATGGGGATGAAATGATGATTATTAGAACAACACAATACCCAGTCCCTGAGCGGAGAAAGTCTCCGAACCAACCGGGTCTCAGCACCGATCCTCCACAGTACGCGCTGTCTGAGGTATGTAATTTATGCCACATTGGCAAACGATCTGATAGACCCCCGATTCCCGTACCCGATGTCGTGCCTCCTGCGCCAGGCGCCAGTCAGAAGAGTTACCAAACGCGCACACGCACATGCACGCACGCACACACACACACACACACACACACACACACACACACACACTCACACACACACACAATAGAATGTATTCTGAAATAACAACGGGTGCAGACCGTAAGTTTTCGACAAGCTACTACGGTGTAGTCACAGACTACATAAAAGTGACGGCACAAAAAAGTGGAGATAGGGCCCTGTATCAAGCATTGCTTTTTACAAAAGTGGTTCAAATCGCACTGAGCACTATGGAACTTAACTTATGACGTCATCAGTCCCCTAGAACTTAGAACCACTTCAACCTAACTAAGCTAAGGACATCACACACATCCATGCCCGAGGCAGGATTCGAACCTGCAACCGTAGCGGTGGCGCGGTTCCAGACTGTAGCGCCTAGAACCGCACGGCCACACAGCCCGGCTGCTCTTTATAGAAGCTGTCACACGCTCACGTGAAAGTAGTTAGAGGAAAAAGCAAAATGTAAAAATAAAAACACAAACTTATACTACGAGTTTACAAAACACAACTCTGTGTTAACTATTTAAATATTTCAAGAATTTCGGAAGGCATGACGTCAGCAACTATTATGCAGTGAACTGCAGAGAACCGTCTATGTTGCAGTTTTAGCTTCCGTTAATTTCCTGTCTTACCGTGTCGTACTAAGTTGTGTTGTAAGTTTATCTACACTGAAACGCCAAATAAACTGGTATACGCATGCATATTCAAATACAGAGATATGTAAACAGACAGAATAGGCGCTGCGGTCGGCAACGCCTATATGAGACAACAACAGTTGTTAGATCGGTTACTGCTGCTAGAATGGCAGATTATGAAGATTTAAGTGAGTCTGAAAGCCGGCGCACGAGCAATGGGACACAGCATCACCGAGGTAGCGATGAACTGGGGATTTTCCCTCACGACCATTTCACGAGTGTACCGTGAATATCTGGAATCCTGTAACACATCAAACCTCCGTCATCGCTGTTGCCGGAAAAAGATCCCGCAGGTACGAAACCAACGACGACTAAACCGAATCGTTTAGCGTAGCAGAAGTGCAACCCTTCCGCAAATTTCTGCAAATTTCAATGCTTTACAAATAACAGCTGTTGCCATGTTATTTCTACAGATCAGTATACACCTAGACGGATGTGGGAAACCGCCTAAAATCCGTGTACGGATTGGTTGGCACAGCGGCCTCCGTCGTTAAACCGCCGGCCGCGGTGGTCTAGCGGTTCTAGGCGATCAGTCCGGAACCGCGGGACTGCTACGGTCGCAGGTTCGAATCCTGCCTCGGGCATGGATGTGTGATGACCTTAGCTTAGTTAGGTTTAAGTAGTTCTAAGTTCTAGGGGACTGATGACCTCAGATGTTAAGTCCCATAGTGCTCAGAGCCATTTTGAACCGTCGTTAAACCGCCGGGCGGATTCGATCCGACGCCAGCACGCTTCTTCAGATACCGAAAATAGCGTGCTAACACGCGTGGCTATTCGGATCGATTGGAAAGGAAGCAGATAAAGACATTATTAGTCAGTCATTGGCTATGCACCTCTGCAAGTTCACTGGATTCTTAGTATATAGTGTTTCATAACTGTATCGTAATTATTTTCAACGCCTGATGGATAACTGCACCCGACTTCACAAGGCCGTATCTTCTGCAAGAATGATTAGAACATGGGGTAACTATCAACAAACGCACAATGCAGTGTTAGTGCAATAAGATTGATTTGAACCTACTTATCTATTCATAACTTCGTTCGCTCTGACATTCTTTCCTCGGCTCCCACCCTCCCAATTCAGTTCAGTTACGAAAATGAAGATTCCTTCGAGCATCAGGATCTGTTATATCAACCGATAACCTCTTTTGGTCTATTTTTGCCAATTAATTTGTTTTTACTTGAGTTCGATTCAGTATCTTCTCATTATCGATCTACCTACCTGACCTTCAGTGTTCTTCTACGAAACCGAATTTCAGAATCTTCTGTTTTCTTTAATCTTTACTGCTTGTCCTCCACAATTTGCTTCTGTGCGGGGTTACATTCCAGACTAATAACTTCAGTAAATACTTCCTAACAAATTCATATTAGATATTAAAAAACTCTTCATTCTGGGAATTGCTTATTATAGGATTTTAGAGTTTTATATTTTTCTACACGGTCACCGTCATTACCTTGCTGCGGAAGTAAGTAAACTCCTCTACTACTTTAGTCTCTCAGAAACACCTGATCAAATTTGGCTGCATTCCATTGCTCTTATTTTATTTTTATTCACATTCATCTTACAATTTCTTTTCAAGACTCTACACATCCTGTCCAGATAATCTTTCAAGTCTTTACCGTCTACGATGGATTTACAGTTTCATCGGCAAAGCTCAAAGCTGTCTTTCCGCCGGACGGAGTGGCTGAGCGGTTCTAGACGCTACAGTCTGGAACCGCGCGATCACTACGGTCGCAGGTTCGAATCCTGCCTCGGGCATGGATGTGGGTAATGTCCTTAGGTTAGTTAGGTTTAAGTAGTTCTAAGTTCTAGGGGACTGTTGACCTCAGAAGTTAAGTCCCATAGTCCTCAGAGCCATTTGAACCATTTGTTTTTCCCTTTTTTTATCCCTAAACCTTATTTTCCGTCATAATTTATCATTGTTTTCATCAACTATTGATTTAATCACGACGAGGTAGGCGAGAACCCTGTCTTTTAGCCTTCTCAAACACTAATTCTCGTAAGTCCTTCGACTCTTATACATGCATCCTGGTTTCTGTACAAGTACCGTTCGCTCCTTGTATTTTATCCGTACTACCTCCAGAATTTCAAACAGCGTATTCGGGTCCGCGTGGTCGCCAAACCATTCTGCACTGGCACACTCTCTAGCTTTAGTGCGGTTTTAAGGCTGTTTTCCACGCTCATTTAGGCAAAAACTTCGTTTTCCCCTTTCTTCCACCTCTGAGAGTACGAAATACAAACAGTTAAAATAAGCTAACACACGGAACAAAGTATACACAATTAACAGACAGATGATGCACACGAATTCTCTTCCTCCTGTTGTCTTGACGATGTGACATGATTAAGGGATTTCTGTCAAAAGAGGCAAAAAATAAAATGAAACGTGCCATATTCTGAAAAGCGAAGCCGTAGTAGGCGGGTGAAATTGTAGGAGAAAAAAGAAATAAAGTGTTCCACTCAACACTGTCGATGGCTTTCTCTAAATCTACAAATGCAATAAACGTAGGTTTATCTTTCTTCACTCTGTCTCCTAAATTAAATCTTATGGTTTGTATTGTCTCGCGTGCTATAACTGAAACTGATCCTCCTCGAAGCCGGCGCCTGTGGATTGAAATTATTCCGGTCTTCTTGCAACATGAACGTACTTCGCCTGTCTGATACATACCTCGCACACCAGATGCAGTACTGCTGTGACGCCCGGTTGTCTCAGGGACCTCAATAATTCTGAGGAGTGTGTTTCGATTACGTCTGCCAGTGCTCTGTCAAGTTCATTTCGCAGTATCGCGTCCCCCAACACATCTTCATCTATTTCCGCTTCGCTTTTCATAATATTTTTTTTTTCTTTTATACAGTTTTATTTTATAAGTTCGCGATTGTTTACCGAAACGGATGTGTGGGTACACGTAAACAGTCATTCTTGCAGAGATAGTTGAAGTTTAAAACTACAGTCTTTAAAGCCAGCATTAGGATAAGAAACGTTCGGCACAGAAACATGCCCATATAAATTAAAAGTCACCAAGGCTATAACATTAACTGCTGAATTTTTTCCTTGGAGATTTTCGTCTTATGACTCATTATATGCGACGAATTCATCTGACGTGCCAACCTCTACAGCTCATGGTAGTGTTTGCGCCACATGTCCTCAATTATTTGTTGAATGTATTTCATTCTCTGGTGCTCCTTCAGATTCTGACATCTCCACTTCCCTCTTTTTTCCATTGTAGCTATTTCCTAACGTCTTAACACATGTCCTATCACTCAGTCCTTTATAATTGTCAGTATTTTCCGCACGTTCCTCTCTTCGTCAATTTCCTGGAGAGCCTCGTCGTTCCTTGTTTTATCAGCCTACATAATATTCAAATATCCCTGCAAAACAACACATGTCACACGCCTCGAATGTCTTCTTTTCCAGTTTTCCTGCAGTCCGTCGTTCACTAGCATACATCGCTGAGCTGGATATGTTCATCCTCAGAAATTTCCTCCTCAGATTAAGGCCGATGTTTTATGTTAGCACAGTTAGTTTAGCCAGTAATGGCGTCTTTGCTCGAGCTGATCTGCTTTTCTTGTTCTAAAAAATGGCTCTGAGCACTATGGGACTCAACTGCTGTGGTCATAAGTCCCCTAGAACTTAGAACTACTTAAACCTAACTAAACTAAGGACATCACACACATCCATGCCCGAGGCAGGATTCGAACCTGCGACCGTAGCGGTCGTGCGGTTCCAGACTGAAGCGCCTTTAACCGCGCGGCCACTCCGGCCGGCTTTTCTTGTTCTCCTTGCTTCGTCAGTCATGTATTATTTTTCTTCTGAGGCAGCAAAATTCCTTAACTTCGTCTTCTTCGTGGTCCACACTTTACATGTCAGGGTAATCACTAACCACATCGCTGCTGCTCCTCATTACTTTCGTCTCTCTTCAGTTTACCGTCTGTGCATATTCTGTATTCATTAGACTGTTTATGGAATTCGATAAATCGTGTAATCTTCTTCACTTCCGCAGAGGATAACAGTGTCATCAACAAATGTTATCATTGGTATCATTTCCACCTGAATTTTATTCCCAGTCCTGAACCTTTCTTTTATTTCCGTTATTGCTTCTTCGATGTGCAGATTAAACTGTGGTGCCGTGAGTACGAGGTGTGTGAGGGAAGTAATGCGACTGACAACTCTGCGAGCGGTCTGGCAATTCTGCGTTGTTCTACATGCATTGACCGGTGAATTCACCCCTTCCAGATGCTCAGTCCGAGTTTCAGCTCTGTACAGCAATTGTGTTACTTGAGAGCGCTGTCAGCGGTGTTCTTGCTGTGTGTTACGAAAATGGAACAACGGAATTTAGAGCAAATTTAAGCAATCGTATTTTGTACTAATCTTGCCGATTCCTCCAGCGTAGCCTTTGAAAAGTTGAAACGGACCTGTGGGAAAGAATCCTTATCAAGACCACAAGCTATTCATCGGCGCAAATCATTTTTGAAATGCCGAGAATGTGTTGAAGACGAACTTTGCCCAGGGAGACCAACTTCAAAAATCGACGAAAACATCGAGCATACAGAATTTGATCCTCCAGGACAATGTGTCGAACAAGTATTTTACAAAGATGTCCTTGAAACGCTCAGGAGAAGCGTGAGTCGAGTGAGACCGGAAATTGAAAAGAATTGGACATCATGACAACGGCAACATCCATCGCGGAATTTATGACCTCAAAAGACATTCCTGTTTTTCCATAGACCCTGCCTCCACTACTCACCTTAGCTGACCCCATGTGACTTCCTTTTCCCGAAATTGAAAAATGCCTTAAAAAGACGTCATTTTGCGAACCTGGAGAACATTCTAAGGAATGTGACCGGCATGTTAAAGGCCCTTCAACTTTCAGGATTTCAGCGCTGTTACCAAGACTGGGAACAACGACTACCCCAGTGTGTAGCTGCCGAAGGAAACTACTTTGAAGGGGCAGAATTGTTATTCGAAAAAAAAGAAGTAAAAACTTTGGTAGGTAAAAAGTCAGTCTCATTACTTTTCTCACACATGTCGTACATCGCTATCTTTTATTTTCCTTAATCGGAGCACTTCGTTCTTGGTTTTCCATTATTATTGTTCCCTCTTGGTTCTTGTAGATTTAGTACACACTACTGGCCATTAAAACTGCTACACCAAGAAGAAATGCAGATGATAAACGGGTATTCATTGGAGAAATATATTACACTAGAACTGACATGTGATTACATTTTCACGCAATTTGGGTGCATAGATCCTGAGAAATCAGTGCTCACATCAACCACCTCTGGCCATAATATCGGTCTTGATACACCTGGGCATTGAGTCAAACAGAGCTTGGATGGCTTGTACAGGTACAGCTGCCCATGCAGCTTCAACACGATTCCACAGTTCATCAAGAGTAGTGACTGGCGTATTGTGACGAGCCATTTGCTCGGCCACCATTGAACAGACGTTTTCAATTGGTGAGAGATCTGGAGAATGTGCTCTCCAGGGCAGCAGTCGAACATTTTCTGTATCCAGAAAGGCCTGTGCAGGACCTGCAACATGCGGTCATGCATTATCCTGCTGAAATGTACGGTTTTGCAGCGATCAAATGAAGGGTAGAGCCACGGGTCGTAACACATCTGAAATGTAACGTCCACTGTTCAAAGTGCCGTCAATACGAACAAGAGGTGACCGAGACGTGTAACCAATGGCACGCCATACCATCACGCTGGGTGATGCGGCAGTATGGCGATTACGAGAATACACGTTTCCAATGTGCGTTCACCGCGGTGTAGCCAAACACGGATGCGACTATCACGATGCTGTAAACAGAAACTGGATTCATCCGAAAAAATGACGTTTTGCCATTCGTGCACACAGGTTCGTCATTGAGTACACCATCGCAGGCGCTCCTGTCTGTGATGCAGCGTCAAGGGTAACCGCAGCCATGGTCACCGAGCTGATAGTCCATGCTGCTGCTGTAAATGTCGTCGAACTGTTCGTGCAGATGGTTGTTGTCTTGCAAATGTCCCCATCTGTTGACTCAGGAATCGAGACGTGACAGCACGATCCGTTACAGCCATGGGGATAAGATAGATGCCTGTCATCTCGACTGCTAGTGATACGAGTCCGTTGGGATCCAGCACGGCGTTCCGTATTACCCTCCTGAACCCACCGATTCCATATTCTGCTAACAGTAATTAAATCTCGACCAACGCGAGCAGCAATGTCGCGATACGATGAACCGCGATCGCTATAGGCTACAAACCGACCTTTATCAAAGTCGGAAACGTGATGGTACGCATTTCTCCTCCTTACACGAGGCATCACAACAAAGTTTCACCAGGCAACGCCGGTCAACTGCTGTTTGTGTATCAGAAATCGGTTGGAATCTTTCCTCATGTCAGCACGTTGCAGGTGTCGCCACCGGCGCCAACCTTGTGTGAATGCTCTAAAAAGCTAATCATTTGCATATCGCAGCATCTTCTTCCTGTCGGTTAGATTTCGCGTCCGTAGCTCATCATCTTCTTGGTGTAGCAATTTTAGTGGCCAGTAGTGTAATACAGTTGTCATTTTCAAGATTTTTTTTATTATCCGCCTTTCCCTATGGCTTACTCCTATTATTTCCTTAAAACTCCGAACACATTGCACCATCTTACGCAGTCGAACGCTTTTTTTAGGACGACAAATCCGTCAACGTATCTTCATTTTTCCTCTGCGTTGGTTCTGTTACGAAGAGCAACGTCAAAACTGCTCCCTTTCCGAAAGGCAAACTGATCGTCATCTATCGGATTCTCCATTTTCTTTTGCGTAATTCTTGTCAGCAACTCAGATGCATGAAACGTTGTTTATTGTGTTACAGCTCTCACACTTTGAGCGCGTATCGCAAGTTAACGGCTTAGTGCTTGTCTAGTATAAGCTTCCAGCGCTCGGTATGCATGCTGTAGCGATGCGTTGGCGCACTGTGTCGGCTTCGCGTGACGTCGCACAGGTTCGCGTAATGCGTGAATGCGGCAGGCGACGCGCGCATAGCCGGAGAGCAAACAGCGGCGCGTGACGGCAGCGACAGCTGCGGCCGGCTCAATGCGTGATTAATGGAGAGCAAAGCGGGACAGAGCGGGGCGGGCGCTACGGCTGTCGTACGCTTACGGACGGCCGCCGATCCGCGCGCGTCCACTTCATTGTGTCGCCGCCGGCAGATGCGCACGCACGCACGTTCCTGGAAGCAGCGGCAGAGGCGCAAACGGCCTCTGGGAAGCCTTTCCGCGTGAGAGGCCTACCAGCTTCCCGGTAACGCCTGGGCGGCGCTCCCGTGCCCTGAGGGCGTGTCTACGGCGGCAGTTCCGCGGAATAACACAAGAGGGCGCGCCGTTGTCCTCCCAGTATACACGCTGCAATCGCTGCACGACACGCGGGGTAGTCGGTCGCCTATGTGCCTGTGCGGGTCAGGATACGGCCCCAAAGCCTGCTAACTATGGGTATTTCACTAGCGACAGAGTCCCGGTATGTGGTGAGCGTACTGTAAGACCTTCAGTTCACACACCATCAGATTACTCGACTTGTCGCTCTAACGAAGTAGGCGAGTGTCAGCAATATGTCTCGTGGTCTTATCGTGGCGTGTTTATCTTCTGCCGTTAGGTCAGACGATAGAAATGCCACTTTCACGCTTAGAGTAGAAGATTGACAGTGACCAACTTTAAACAGAACTTGATTAATTTTCACACACATTTATTAAAATAATAACAAGCATAAAAATTACTTAACTTGGTTCTGGATGCTGTTTACAATTGACAATCTGAAGTTCCTTTGGTATTGGTCCGTTAATCCTATTCTCACATATATCGCTGATACTTGACAAAAGTGTCTACACATTTATCTTCATGGCTATGTACAGGAATATGGTAATTGTATTGGGCGCAGACTGAAACCTGACTGTAGACTGGTACAGACTGGTGCAGACAAATGCAGACTGACTAATCGGAGGTCTGTACACTCGTTGTAATACCTCGCGTGTTCATGTATCACTGCACGAGTGTGATCCGCGAGGAGAAAAGGTTCTACATTAGCAGCAATCTCATTGGCTGCGTTACATATTAATACGCGGATCGGCGGAAGCAGAATTTGGTCCGTCTCTATGGCAGCGCCATCTCGTAGTTCGTAAGATGGACGAGCGCTGAGCCTGCGCTGTTGTGCTTAGCGGGGCGCGCTCTAGTGGTAAAGTTGTGTACGGGCTGACTACGTGGAACTATGTACACAACACGGTACATAATCAGAATCTATTTAAAAACAGAGTACTGGATAAAATGAATTACTGCAGCGGAGTTTGCGCTGGTATCAAACCACCTGGCAGATTAAGATTGTGTCGTCGACCGATACTCGAACTCGGGGCCTTTGCCTTTCGGTGGCAAGTGTTCGGGCGAAACGGGTCTCGGACCAAGATACAATTTTAATCTGATAGGAAGTTTCATAACAGCGCACACTTTGTTGCAGAGTGAAAATATTATTCTGGAACCACCCACCAGGCTGTGGCTAAGCCATGTCTCCGCTTTGTCCTCTCTACCAGGAGGAATGCTAATCTTTCAAGATACACATGAGAGCTTCGATGAAGTTTCGAAGATCGGAGATGAGGTATTGGAAATTTCGAAATTTTCGCTGTTTGCAAGCTGCGTCAATTTGAATAAGACAGTCGTGCTTTCGATAGGTGTTTCTATCACCGTCATCAGGAACAGGAAAGTTTACTTTTGGGGTTTGAACTGTATACCACACAAATAGGTATGATAGCGTACTAAATCTTTCAAAAAGAGCCAAAGTGACGTTTTCATGGGAAGTCGAGTTGAGGTCAGGTGATGCAAGGTGCCGGCACCACGTTGGAAACTGTCGCTGTCACCTCCTTACTGGTGAATACGGTAACACATACATAGGAGAAACTGTCGGTGAGACATGAGCTGTGCACATGCCATGTTTTGAACAAGCAGGTATTGTAAAGTCGCCTATGGCTGTATATTGCGTGCAAAACTGACGTAAAATACACCCTGGAAACAACAGAGCCTTGAGAATGAGATTTTTCACTCTGCAGCGGAGTGTGCGCTGATATGACGATTCCTGGCAGATCAAAACTGTGTGCCGGACCGAGGCTCGAACTCGGGACCTTTGCGTTTCTGCTTCTGTAAAGTTTGGAAGGTAGGAGACGAGGTACTGACAGAAGTAAAGCTGTGAGTACGGGGCGTGAGTCGTGCTTGGGTAGCTCAGATGGTAGAGCGCTTGCCCGCGAAAGGCAAAGGTCCCGAAATCGGGTCTCGGTCCGGCACACAGTTTTAATCTGCCAGGAAGTTTCAATAGAGTCTTGGTTCATGCGTCATTGTATTGGGATCCCGTTATGAAGAAGGTCGCTGAGATTAGTACGAGGGCTGTCCAGAAAGTAAGTTACGATTGATCGCGAAATGAAAATCACAGTGAAAATCAGAAACGTTTCATTTGTAACAGTTAGCAACACCTTTCAGCTACTTCTCTACGTAGTCGCCCTTCTGACTCAGACATTCGTCGTAGCGTTGTACCAACTTTCCAATACCCTCATCATAGAAGGCAGCCGCCAGTGCTTTCCGCCAATTCTCTACGCTGGCCTAAAGCTCGTTGTCTGTGCCAAAATGTCGCCTTCATAGCCAGCGGTTCGTTTGAGCAGAGATGAAACTCAGTGGGAGACAATTACGGGCTGTATTGTGGGTAACCAAACATTTCCAATTGAAACGATGCAGGAACATCTTCATTGCCCCTGCAGAATGAGGCTGAGAATTGTCTTGAAGAAGAAACCACACGACAGTTATGTAATGTTGGTTTCATAGCTTCAGGGGAAAATTCTCACCAGGCCCTCGCACTTGGCGGGAGACACTATTTTCTATAACATCTTTACGCGCTCACTAAGTTCTCAGGAATGAAAAGAGCGACATAATTCTACCTAGAGTCATACTAGAGACACTGCCCAACACATCTTTGCAAAGCTTTATCGGATTTTCGTAGTCGTTTCCATTTCGCGACCTATCGTAACTTACTTTCTGGACAGCCCTCGTATAAATCCCAACAATGCCAGATGTACGCAGCTAGTGGGGCATGATGGTGCGCTTTGGATATCGAGACAAGGCAAAGGCGGATGGTTACTCTGGTAAGGTGGCGGAGCGATGGTTTCAGACATGGCACCGGATGCTAGTGCCACCTGACGTCGCCGACCTTACGGCAGACAGGAGCTGCCCAGATCGCATTAACGCGCATGCGGCACTTTTTGCCCTTTCTGTCTGGTTCCAGGCGCTGCTGTGGTAGTTGTATAGCCGGAACACCACGCCAGCCCCGGCAGTCAGTGCTTTTTTACGGCTGATAACGGTAGTGGAGACAGATATGGAAACCTTGAGTGTTTCATTTTAAGTGACACAGCTTGTTAACTGAGATTATTTTATTCGGGTATGCCACCTTGAAGGAGGCCTACGATCAAGTTTTTGAAATTCCATAATTCTCATTCGTTATGACGCTTAAGTTTGAAATTAAGCTCAACCTTGCGTACAACCTTCCTTTCTATTGCTGCAAAAGCTAATCGGCCCGAAAAGGCTTCAGGGGGTGGCGTAGAGGATCACAACGAAACCACACATTTCCCTGGGACGTTCATTCCCACACATTCCGCAGTCAACACTGCAATGACCAACAGGAAGACGGTCTTGCCAACCTATGACACTGCTAACATCCTCGGACGTTTCTGTCCTTCTGTAAGGACACTTTGGGGCTGCATGCAGATTAAACGGACCTGACTCCTTTGGAGTGCTCCTGTGTACAGATTGGAACCACTATTGACCGTTCAACACCATTGGATGAAATCTGAATGTGATCCGAAGCAGCAAAAGGTTATGCTTTCTCATCCCTCTTACTTAGCGTCTTTCTGTTACCTACGTGCCACCCACAGTACAGACAGAATCTGTGACGAGAGTTCCAGGCAACTGCTGGGAGAGTATGCTACTTCTGTCCCGCCACCAGACTGCTCCTCTTGCTCCTGTCGAAGGGGTTGCCGGTCAGCAAGCACCTAAGACTTTTTCTCAAGTTCTGTCTGCCCAGGTACACTTTTGAAATTCTCAATACAGATGGGAGGATGCCACTCCTACCTAACTAGGGGCCCTAAGAACGACCCTTTGCCGTTTTTCTCAGACACGTGTCAATGTCGCACACCCCATAATCACGCTACAGGAGGAGTCAAAATGGGTGCGAATTACGGGGTTTCGAAAAGCTGATCTTGTAGTTCTGTTGTGCAGTGCAGAATATTGCGCGGGGGCTCAATTACAATTACCTGCAGACACTCCAAATTTAGGAAGGAGAAAGTTTTAATTATCACCTCGAAATACTAAAGTGAGGCTATTGATTTTACGTTTGCTTGCAGGTGCATATCTGCAGCCCTGGTACACATTGAATACTCGCGTCGTAATGCAGTGGCACGCTGGAATTTGGTGGAAGTGTAGAGCAATACATGAGACAGTTGTCGGGTGGTGTAGACACTTCTATTGTGGCGAAATGACCGAATGACGGTGAACGAAGTGACAAAAGATCATTCTCTGAAATACCGGGAATTGCAAGAGGAGACAGTGGTGTTTGAAGATCGGTGTATTACAGCCACGACGACAAATAAGAAAGTGAAAATCTGTCACGAATTTGTTTTCACTAAATTACAAAATATTTTGATCATAACATAAGTCACCACTCCTTGTTTCACGACTATCGACAACAGTTCAAAAATCCCGTCGAACCGAGGCACCAACTAAAAGGCTGCAAATGTGTCAGGTCAGTCCAGCTGACTTTTTCCACCTAATGGGCGAGGATGACTGTCGGGTATATAACTATGTCCCCGAGACAAAGAAGCTAATCATTCAGCGGAAACATATAGAATCACCACCATCGAAAAAGGCAAAGGCACAATCATTGGGAAAGGCGATGCAGAGTCCGTTTTGGGACTACTGTAGTGCTAACAGATAGCGTCAGTAAACAGCAAACCGTCGCAGGAACATACTATCGAAACGTTCTGATTTTCCGGGGGGCTGTCAAGAGTGAACGTTGCAAGAATCTGTCGAAGAGGGTGTTTTCGCACCACCGCAACACACCAAATCATTTTGCACAGTACGGAATCTCACATGCTGCTTCTTTGGGCTAACAGATTTGCCTCGACTTCCTCATCCTCCTGATATCGTAAGACTTCCTTAGGTGAAAAAAGAAATCATTGCTTGATAGACATTGTCAGATAGACAAAGATATGCTACTTGAAGTGGGATGATTGCCGAACATCCAAAATGCAAACTTTTACTGTCAATATTATCGCCAAGCCATCCATCAAAATATAAACGATTAACTTCAGGCGTGACTCAGAGAAGTGTGCTGGGACTGTTGTTGGTTGCGTTCCGTGTATTAATACGCTGAAGGGCAAAGAAACTGGCACACCTGCCTAATATTGTACAGTGCTCCCGCGAGCACGCAGGAGTGCCGCAGCACGACGCAGTGCAAGTCATTCTGGCATAGCACCACTGTAGACAGAGTCACCAGTGTACTGTGGAGCGAGTCCCTGTAGGATCCCTGATCGCTTGCGGCACGGTCCTTGATGATCTCGCCTCGTCGTCTTTCTGGTTGCTCCAGACCAGGTAAGTCGCACATGGATGTCATCTCGTCTCCACGGCTTTCAACATCGTCTGACGGATCACTCCGAACGATCGACCTGGCAAGCTACGTGGCGTGTGGACCAAATGGTTCAAATGGCTCTGAGCACTATGGGACTTAACATCTGAGGTCATCAGTCCCCTAGAACTTAGAACTACTTGAACCTAACTAACCTGAGGACATCACCCACATCCATGCCCGAGGCAGGATTCGAACCTGCGGCCGTAGCAGTCGCACGGTTCCGGACTGAAGCGCCTAGAACCGCTCGGTCACAGCGGCCGGCGCATGTCGACCAACCTTCGGTTTTCATTCCGATGAAGAGGCCCCTCTCAAACTGGCTTAAAAGTGAGAAATGTTGTCTAACATGTCTGCTTGTCATTGCGCGTCTACTAACGCCCTTCTCCACTCGGGATGTGAACGTAACGTGTATGATCCTCCACTACGCGCCAATTGAACAGGGTCCCCCTTCTCGATTGCAACGCCACTGCAGGGTCAGTGGGCATGCGTACTGGCACTGAAGCTGGATCATTTGCATATAGAACTTCACTGTACTCATTTGTAAGGTTTCGCGTTTGTACCTTTCTTTCCCTCTGGACGCTATTTTCAGAGTTGCTGAGTGTGCAATGAAAGTAATGTTTTTGATGAAAACAGGCAGTCTTGAATGCTGCTAGACTCAGATAAGTCACTATCAAGCAGTAACGCTTAGAAGTGTCACGCTATGTTGATTTATTTTCTCACCGCAGTGTTCCGTACTAAAGTTGAAACAAATCTGAAAATTCAGTGAATGCGGGAACAGAGCACTGAGTGTGGCTGCTGAAAAAAACCTGCTGGCCAATCATAGACGCAGGCAGTGAGGTCATGTCAGATCAGCGGGTGTAGGTGGCGCTTCTGCGTGGCGCTACCCTTCCGAGACAGCGAGCGATGGATGAGAGAGCTCACCGCCGACGCATAGGCAGGAGAATGGAAGTGCCGTCTCTGGCATAGCTCTGTGTATCGCATAGTGCACGTAGAGGGGTCGACGAGGACGCCGTCGATAACGCATACACAAAGAATAGAATCACGAATGGTCACAGGTAGGTCGAGGCATGGGAGATGCTTTACGGAGTGGTGTGTGTGTGTGTGTGTGTGTGTGTGAATTCCTAAGGGACCGAATTGCCAAGGTCATCGGTCCCTAGACTTACACACTACTTAAACTAACTTATGCTAAGAACGACATACACACACACACACACACACACACACACACACACACACACACACACCTATGCCTGAGGGAGGACTGGAAACTCCGGCGGCAATCCGTGACATGGCGCCTCTAACCGCGCAGCCACTCCGCGCTGCACTGAGTGCTGAAAAACCTAAATTGGCAGATATTTGAAGACAGACAGCAACTATAATGTGGAAGTCTAATGGTAAAGTTTCAGCTATCAGCTTTAAGCAACAAATCTGGAAATGCACAACTCCCTACGAATCGATGCAGTCGGAGTCACGAAGACAAGGTTAGAATAAGTACGGTGCACTGATGGATTTGATCGGACACCACCACCCCACGTATCATACACAAATAGCGTGGGAAGAAGACCTCAGAAGCTGTACAAACCGTCTGCCGTCCACTTAATATTATCTCTACATGTATAAACTGAAGTCGCTTACTCTCATCTCTGACACTACTGTAGGGATTTTGATGCGGTTTTGGGCAATAAATACAGTTGTTCAAGAGGAAGCTTTTGGATATGATTAATAAGTATCGTCTGAATAATGACGAATTAAAGTCAAGTGGTAAAAAAGATGCCATAGCCACCTATCAAACAGACGCCACAACGCGACAGAGAAGCAGTTTCTTGAGAACGCATCCACTGAGCCGGAACTCCGGTGTGGCGTGCTGGTCTATCAGTAGACCGATCGAAACCTGATTGGTTCACTTTTTTTCCACTGCGCCTATTACCCAAAAATTCACCTCTCAATCATTTGGAGATATGCGTTTCGAAATATGATGACAGTTTCATAATGCTGGTTTCTGCTTCTCTCAGATTAACAATCACAATTCACACTCTTAATTCACTGCAAATTCTTCGAACAACTGGCACTGAGTTACTCAACTTTGACGTATTATAATAAATATTGTCAATAATGAAAAGATCGCCATCTCACCATCAGGCTGTGATGTGGGACTTCAATATTTACAACCAATAGCTGCTCTGGAATTATTTGAAATGAAGTGCATAGCGAAAAACATGGGAATCCAAAATATGTGATGTGTAATTTTTTTATGCTAGAAGAAAAACGTCATCCGAAAAACTAATTCTGCGACTTCAGCAACTTTGCTTTGTGTACACACAATAATGTCCTTTCAGCAGCGCGGCAAATGACTTACATTTCAGCTTTCTGCCTTCGCTAGGCCGGCCGGTGTGGCCGTGCGGTTCTAGGCGCTTCAGTCTGGAACCGGGTGACCGCTACGGTCGCAGGTTCGAATCCTGCCTCGGGCATGGATGTGTGTGATGTCCTTATGTTAGTTAGGTTTAAGTAGTTCTAAGTTCTAGGGGACTGATGACCACAGATGTTAAGTCCCATAGTGCTCAGAGCCATTTGAACCCATTTGCCTTCGCTAAATCAAACCTAGGTGTTGACAAGACTGTTTGCGCGGCACGCTGAAGACATCTGAAAGAAACGTCTGCAGCTCGTGGTGTACTGGCTAGCGTTGCTACCTCTGGATCACGGCGACGCGGGTTCGATCCCTGGCCGGGCTGGGGATTTTCCTCTGCCCGGGTTCAAATGGCTCTTAGCACTATGGGACTTAACTTCTGAGATCATCAGTCCCCTTAGAACGTAGAACTACTTAAACCTAACTAACCTAAGGACATCACACACATCCACGCCCGAGGCAGGATTCGAAACTGCGACCGTAGCGGTCGTGCGGCTCCGGACTGAAGCGCCTAGAACCACTCGGCCACAGCGGCCGGCTCTCTGCCCGGGGATTGGATGTTTGTCTTGTCCCCATCATTTGATCGTTATTCATGGAAGTGGCTAGACTGGACTGTGTACAGATTGGGAATGTGTAGGGGCGCTGATGACAGCGCAGTTGAGCGCCCCACAAACCAAACATCAAACATCAACGAAGCGTCAGCGACAAATAACTCTGGCAGAGAGCCTCAGCAATGCATCGCAGCGCGTGCTGAGCTTCACAAGGAGAGTGCTGTAACACGAGCTGCACATCTACATCTTTTGTGTTATTTTGTGTGTGTCACCGCATCTGGTCTCCGATAAATACTGAATCACTCACATCCACACATACATTCATGTTCTCAATATTACATTTACATTGAATTTTCTCATTATCAGAGTACTGAAGACCGATCTAATTTAAGTGTTAAAAACCTTTCAAAATTCAAGATCGCACAAAACATTTTTTATTCAAGAGAACCGGTTTCAACAGCCTTAGCTGTCATCTTCAGGCCGTACACTTCCGTTTGGTAGTAAAACACGTTCATTTTACGCTGAACATCATGCACTGGACATGTTGTGCATGAGGTTCAGCGTAAAATGAACATGTTTTACTACCAAACGGAAGTGTAAGACCTGAAGATGACAGCTAAGACTGCTGAAACCAGTTGTCTCGAATAAAAAGTATTTTTTGCGACCTTGAACTTTGAATGGCTTTTTACGTTTATATTGTTTGTAAACATATTACTTACATCAGGATGTGCTCCTGTCGTTGATGTCAGATGCCACTCCAACCGGCAATTCAACATGGAACACACAGCATTCATGCTTTCATACAGCTTTCATGCCGGGCTCAGCTTGCATCGCGTAAGTTATATGAAAGCGACCGTATTTAGGTACTTAACATTGCTCTCTGAAATTTATTCGTAACGTGTTGAGTGGACCGCAAACAAAGCACGCTACACCACACTAGCCGTCTGGCTGTAGATACTGAATGCTAGCCGTGTGAAGCCAGGCCGGTTTGCTTGTAGAGTAAAATCGTGGTTGTAAGTTTAAATGTGTTATACTCGTCCTATAGATTTGAGACACACTACAGACGGGGTTTAGAAAGGATAGATTGCATGCAACCGATGGTGGAGTGTTCGTCGCTGTTAGTAGTAGTTTATCCTGTAGTGAAGTAGAAGTGGATAGTTCCTGTGAATTATTATGGGTGGAGGTTACACTCAACAACCGAGCTAGGTTAATAATTGGCTCCTTTTACCGATCTCCCGATTCAGCAGCATTAGTGGCAGAACAACTGAGAGAAAAATTTGGAATACATTTCACATAAATTTTCTCAGCATGTTATAGTCTTAGGTGGAGATTTCAATTTACCAGATATAGACTGGGACACTCAGATGTTTAGGACGGGTGGTAGGGACAGAGCATCGAGTGACATTATACTGAGTGCTCTATCTGAAAATTACCTCGAGCAATTAAACAGAGAACCGACTCGTGGAGATAACATCTTGGACCTACTGATAACAAACAGACCCGAACTTTTCGACTCTGTAAGCGCAGAACAGGGAATCAGTGATCATAAGGCCGTTGCGGCATCCCTGAATATGGAAGTTAATAGGAATATAAAAAAAAGGGAGGAAGGTTTATCTGTTTAGCAAGAGTAATAGAAGGCAGATTTCAGACTACCTAACAGATCAAAACGAAAATCTCTGTTCCGACACTGACAATGTTGAGTGTTTACGGTAAAAGTTTAAGGCAATCGTAAAATGCGTTTTAGACACGTACGTGCCGAGTAAAACTGTGAGGGACGGGAAAAACCCACCGTGGTACAACAACAAAGTTAGGAAACTACTGCGAAAGTAAAGAGAGCTTCACTCCAAGTTTAAACGCGGCCAAAGCCTCTCAAACAAACAGAAGCTAACGATGTCAAAGTTAGCGTAAGGAGGGCTATGCGTGAAGCGTTCAGTGAATTCGAAAGTAAAATTCTATGTACCGACTTGACAGAAAATCCTCGGAAGTTCTGGTCTTACGTTAAATCAGTAAGTGGCTCGAAACAGCATTTCCAGACACTCCGGGATGATGATGGCATTGAAACAGAGGATGACACGCGTTAAGCTGAAATACTAAACACCTTTTTCCAAAGCTGTTTCACAGAGGAAGACCGCACTGCAGTTCCTTCTCTAAATCTTCGAACAAACGAAAAAATGGCTGACATCGAAATAAGTGTCCAAGGAATAGAAAAGCAACTGGAATCACTCAACAGAGGAAAGTCCACTGGACCTGACGGGATACCAATTCGATTCTACACAGAGTACGCAAAAGAACTTGCCCCCCTTCTAACAGCCGTGTAACGCAAGTCTCTAGAGGAACGGAAGGTTCCAAATGATTGGAAAAGAGCACAGGTAGTCCCAGTCTTCAAGAAGGGTCGTCGAGCAGATGCGCAAAACTATACACCTATATCTCTGACGTCGATCTGTTGTAGAATTTTAGAACATGTTTTTTGCTCGAGTATCATGTCGTTTTTGGAAACCCAGAATCTACTATGTAGGAATCAACATGGATTCCGGAAACAGCGATCGTGTGAGACCCAACTCGCTTTATTTGTTCATGAGACCCAGAAAATATTAGATACAGGCTCCCAGGTAGATGCTATTTTTCTTGACTTCCGGAAGGCGTTCGATACAGTTCCGCACTGTCGCCTGATAAACAAAGTAAGAGCCTACGGAATATCAGACCAGCTGTGTGGCTGGATTGAAGAGTTTTTAGCAAACAGAACACAGCATGTTGTTGTCAATGGAGAGACGTTTACAGACGTTAAAGTAACCTCTGGCGTGCCACAGGGGAGTGTTATGGGACCATTGCTTTTCACAATATATATAAATGACCTAGTAGATAGTGTCGGAAGTTCCATGCGGCTTTTCGCGGATGATGCTGTAGTATACAGAGAAGTTGCAGCATTAGAAAATTGTAGCGAAATGCAAGAAGATCTGCAGCGGATAGGCACTTGGTGCAGGGAGTGGCAACTGACCCTTAACATAGACAAATGTAATGTATTGCGAATACGTATAAAGAAGGATCCTTTATTGTATGATTATATGATAGCGGAACAAACACTGGTAGCAGTTACTTCTGTAAAATATCTGGGAGCATGCGTGCGGAACGATTTGAAGTGGAATGATCATATAAAATTAATTGTTGGTAAGGCGGGTACCAGGTTGAGATTCATTGGGAGAGTCCTTAGAAAGTGTAGTCCATCAACAAAGGAGGTGGCTTACAGAACACTCGTTCGACCTATACTTGAGTATTGCTCATCAGTGTGGGATCCGTACCAGATCGGGTTGACGGAGGAGATAGAGAAGATCCAAAGAAGAGCGGCGCGTTTCGTCACAGGGTTATTTGGTAACCATGACAGCGTTACGGAGATGTTTAACAAACTCAAGTGGCAGACTCTGCAAGAGAGGCGCTCTGCATCGCGGTGTAGCTTGCTGTCCAGGTTTCGAGAGGGTGCGTTTCTGGATGAGGTATCTAATATATTACTTCCCCCTACTTATACCTCCCGAGGAGATCACGAATGTAAAATTAGAGAGATTAGAGCGCGCACGGAGGCTTTCAGACAGTCGTTCTTCCCGCGAATCATACGCGACTGGAACAGGAAAGGGAGGTAATGACAGTGGCACGTAATGTCCCCTCCGCCACACAGCGTTGGGTGGCTTGCGGAGTATAAATGTAAATGTAGATGTGGATGTATTATATTCACTGTGAATAGTAGCCCAACTTCTTTTCGTGACCGTACTGGGTAATAAGTTAGTGCTTGTTGTAATTCTCAGAGTCTCGCGTACCCGTTACAGAGCGTATTCATCATCTCTGTAGTCTCAAGTACAATATTTTATCAGATTATGTACTTTCAGTCTTCAACGTTTTCAGGAAAGTATCGGGTGATCAAAAAGTCAGTATAAATTTGATAACTGAATAAATCACGGAATAATGTAGATAGAGAGGTACAAATTGACACACATGCTTGGAATGACACGGGGTTTTATTAGAACAAAAAAAAAAAATACAAACGTTCAAAAACTGTCCGACAGATGGCGCTTCATCTGATCAGAATAGCAATAATTAGCATAAAAAAGTAAGGCAAAGCAAAGATGATGTTCTTTACAGTAAATGCTCAATATATCCACCATCATTTCTCAACAATAGCCTTAGTCGAGGAATAATGTTGTGAACAGCACTGTAAACATGTCCGGAGTTATGGTGAGGCATTGGCGTCGGATGTTGTCTTTCAGCATCCCTAGAGATGTCGGTCGATCACGATACACTTGCGACTTCAGGTAACCGCAAAGCCAATAATCGCACGGACTGAGGTCTGGGGACGTGGGAGGCCAAGCATAACGAAAGTGGCGGCTGAGCACACGATCATCACCAAACGACGCGCGCAAGAGATCTTCCACGCGTCTAGTAATATGGGGTGGAGCGCCATCCCGCATAAACGTCGTACGTCCCAGCAGGTGTTTATCAGCCAGGCTGGGGATGATGCAATTCTGTAACTTATCGGCGTACCTCTTACCCGTCACGGTAGCACTTACAAAACCGGAATCACGCACTTCCTCGAAGAAAAAAGGCCCGATAACGGTAGATGTGGTAAATCCAACCCATACCGTGACTTTCTCGTCGTGCAGTGGAGTTTCCACGACAGTTCTAGGATTTTCGGTAGCCCAAATTCTGCAGTTTTGGGCGTTGACAGACCCTCGGAGCGTGAAATGAGCTTCGTCGGTTCACAACACGTTACTCAACCAATGGTCTTCTTCCGCTATCTTTTGAAAAGCCCGCACCGCAAATGCCCTCCGCTTCACTAAATCGCCAGGTAACAGTTCATGATGCCGATTGATTTTTACGGATAGCATCGGGGTTACGCCTCAGTGCCAACCAAACAGTAGTGTATGGAATGCCGGTGCGACGTGCGACTGCACGAGCGCTGACTTCCCCGTGCATAGACGAACCCGCTCCAGTCTCCATTTCTTCCTGAATTGTCTCAGCAGCATTACGCCTTGTGCTCAGTCGGTCACTACGGGGTGTATCGCCTAAATAACCCGTGGCTTCGAACTTCGAAATCATCCTCGCCACAGCTGCATTTGCCAACGGACCTTTACCCGTTCGAATCCCCTTCCTATGGCGATAGGATCGTAACGCTGAACTAGCACATTCCCCATTCTGATAATACAGCTTCACTAAAAGCGCCTTTTCAGGTAACGTCAACATGCTGCGACTGCTGGCGCAACTGATGCTCTCCCTCATTACAGCTCCTTTTATACACGATTGTCATGCGCAGTCACTGACGTTTTGCTGTCCAGCGCCATCTGTTGGACATTTTGTGAAATTTGTATTTTTTTTTTTTGTTCTAATAAACCCCATGTCATTCCAAGCATATGTGTCAATTTTTACCTCTCTATCTAATTATTCCGCGGATTATTAAGTTTTCAAATTTATACTGACTTTTTGATCACCTGGTACTTAAATAGTCAATTGTTTGATCCATAGTGTGTACTCAGTACAATCGGGAGGCTAAAACTCGGTATTTGGCTCAGGAAGACGCCTGCCTACCGTCATGAATGGAGACGCAGACGTCGTCATCCCTTCCATTGCCGCAAACCTCACAGCTAGCAGCCTTTGGCTCTCGGCCAAGCCGTGGCAAAGTCGCCGCCGCAATCGTATCAGCGCTGCGCCGCTGCTTATGGCCCTTGAATCGAGTCAGGAATTGCCGGATGTGCTGCTCTGCTATCCTCCCAGCTGCAGATATTTCGCGACCGCAACGGTTCGACGCCAATAAGACAATATCGTATGATATTGCGGTTCCACGGACACGTGGAGAGTCTCAGTTCTCCGGCAGCGGTGTTTCTCTCAATGCGGATCTTCAGAGAGAATCTGGCAGGTGAACTGTTCTGACTCTAGTTACTACTCTTAACAATTGTAACATTCATTCAGTCAACACTAAACTGAAAACCAATATACATTTGCACAGAATGGTGTGCAGTATACAGCGTGATTTCTTTTTAAGATACTGAACCGAGAAAAGAAAGCTGTTAAACTGCAAAAATCCAAATCTAAGTTTATTATCAGGTAGAACACTCCTTATGTTCTCTATAGGAGTTCCTCCGAGTAGTTAAGATATTTATCAATAAAATGTCAATTTACACTGAGTTCACAAAAGTCATGGGATAACGATACGCAAACATATAGATGGCGATAACATGACCTACACGAGGCATAAAAGGGCAGTGCTATGCAGAGCAGACATTTTTATTCGAGTGATTCATGTGACTCTCACCATGGACAACGCAGTGGCCTTCGCTTCGCGGCCTAGAGTAGTACATGTGCATCTACATTTATACCCCGCGAGCCACCCAACGTTGTGTGGCGGAGGGCACATTACGTGCCACTGTCATTACCTCCCGTTCCTGTTCTAGTCGCGTATGGTCCGCGGGAAGAACGACTGCCGGAAAGCCTCCGTGCGCGCTCGAATCTCTCTAATTTTACATTAGTGATCTCCTCTGGAGGTATAAGTAGGGGTAAGCAATATATTCGATACCTCATCCAGAAACGCACCCTCTCGAAACCTGGACAGCAAGCTACACCGCGATGCAGAGCGCCTCTCTAGCAGGGTCTGCCACTTGAGTTTCTAAACATGCTTACCAAACAATTCTGTGACGACGCGAACCGCTCTTCTCTGGATCTTCACTATCTCCTCTGACAACCCGATCTGGTACGGATCCCACACTGATGAGCAATACTCAAGTATAGGCCGAACGAGTGTTTTGTAACCCACCTCCTTTGTTGATGGACTACGTTTTCTAAGGACTCTCCCAATGAATTTCAACCTGGCGCCTGCCTTACCAACAATTAATTTTGTATCGTCATTCCACTTCAAATCGTCCCGTACGCATACTCCCAGATATTTTACAGCAGTAACTGCTACCAGTGTTTGTTCCGCTATCATATAATCATACAATAAAGGATCCTTCTTTCCATGTATTCGCAATACATTACATTTGTCTATGATAAGGGTCAGTTGCCACTCCCTGCACGAAGTGCCTATCCGCTGTAGATCTTCCTGTACTTCGCTGCAATTTTCTAATGCTGCAACTTCTCTGTATACTACAGCATCATCCGCGAAAAGCCGCACGAAACTTCCGACACTATCTACTAGGTGAGTTGGTAAGAGCTGATGGTATGGTTCAAGTGTGGTGCAGACCCCACGTACCCTTGGACTCAAGTCGTCAACAAGGCACTGTGCAAGCTCGTGGTGGTTCCATTATGCTATGGGTGTGTTTACATGGAATGGTAGAACCGTTTGTATAGAGTTGTCAGTGCTGATAGACGAGCAACAAGCATGTTTTGGCGTTAATGGACTATAGCAGCAGACAACTGAGGCCGGTGCCTTTCCTAATAGCACGACATGCCTGCAGTGTCTCTCTTGGGCTCGTGACCATGTCAGTCGGACCATATACGACTGGAAAAACATGCGCTGATCAGATGAGTAGCGATTTCAGTTGGTAAGAGCTGATGGTAGGGTTCGAGTGAGGCGCAGACCCGACGTAGCCATGGACCAAGTTGTCAACAAGGCATTGTGCAACCTTGTGGTGGTTCCATAATGCTGTTGGTGTGTTTACATGGAATGGCATGGCGCCTCTGGTCCAATTTCACCGATCATTGACTTTAAATGGGTATGTTAGGCTACTTGGAGGCGATTTTCGGCCATTTATGCACTTCATGTTCCCAAACAACGATGGATCTTTCATGGATGACAATGCACCATGTCACCGGGCCACAATTGTTCGCGGCTGGTTTCAAGAACATTCTGGACAATTCGTCCACCCAGGTCGCCCGACATGAATGCGATCTAACAATTATGAGAGACAATCGAGAGGTCAGTTCGCGCAGAAGATCAGAAGATCCTGCACCGGCAACACTTCCACAATTGTGAACGTCGATAGAGACAGCATGGCTCAGTACTACTGCAAGTGAACACTCCAATCGCTTGTTGAGTCCATGCCACGTCGAGCTGCTGCACCACGCCGGCAAAAGCAGGTCCAACACGATATTAAAAGGTACCCTATTACTTTACCTACCCCAGTGAATAGACGAATATTTCGCATTTCTCTATTACTGTAGTAAAATGTGCTGTCTACTTCAGTTTATAATCTACGGTTCGTTACACACTACTGGCCATTAAAATTGCTACACCAAGAAGAAATGCAGATGATAAACGGGTATTCATTGGATAAATATATTATACTAGAACTGACATGTGATTACATTTTCACGCAATTTGGGTGCATAGATTCTGAGAAATCAGTACCCAGAACAACCACCTCTGGCCGTAATAACGGACTTGATACGCCTGGGCATTGAGTCAAACAGAGCTTGGATGGCTTGTACAGGTACAGCTGCCCGTGCAGCTTCAACACGATGCCACAGTTCATCAAGAGTAGTGAGGGGCGTATTGTGACGAGCCAGTTGCTCGGCCACCATTGACCAGACGTTTTCAATTGGTGAAAGATCTGGAGAATGTTCTGGTCAGAGCAGCAGTCGAAGATTTTCTGTATCCAGAAAGGCCCGTACAGGACCTGCAACATGCGGTCGTGCATTATCCTACTGAAATGTAGGGTTTCGCAGGGATCGAATGAAGGGTAGAGCCACTGGTCGTAACACATCCGAAATTTAACGTCCACTGTTCAAAGTGCCGTCAATGCAAACAACAGATGACCGAGACATGTAACAAATGGCACCCCATACAATCACGACGGGTGTTACGCCAGTATGGCGATGACGAGAATACACGCTTCCAATGTGCGTTCACCGCGATGTCGCCAAACACGGATGCGACCATCACGATGCTGTAAACAGAAACGTTTTGCCATTCGTGCACCCAGGTTCGTCGTTGAGTACACCATCGCAGGCGCTCCTGTCTGTGATGCAGCGTCAAGGGTAACCGCAGACATGGTCTTCGAGTTGATAGTGCATGCTGCTGCAAAAGTCGTTGAATTGTTCGTGCAGATGGTTGTTGTCTTGCAAACGTCCCCATCTGTTGACTTAGGGATCGTGACGTGGCTTCACGATCCGTTACAGCCATGCGTATAGGATGCCTGTCATCTCGACTGCTAGTGATACGAGGCCGTTGCGATCCAGCACGGCGTTCCGTATTACACTCTTCAATACGATCATTATCAAAGTCGGAAACGTGATGGTACACGTTTCTCCTCCTTACACGAGGCATCAAAACAACGTTTCTCCAGACAACGTCGGTCAACTGCTGTGTGTGTACGAGAAATCGGTTGGAAACTTTCCTCATGTCAGCACGTTGTAGGTGTCGCCACCAGCGCCAAACTTGTGTGAATGCTCTGAAAAGCTAATGCATATCACAGCATCTTCTTCCTGTCGGTTAAATTTCTCTTCTGTAGCACGTCATCTACGTGGTGTAGCAATTTTGATAGTCGGTATGTATTTTATTTTATCGTCACAGGCACCTTATAAGGTCCCTACCCGATACTGTGGTTTTGGAGGATTCTATGGCGAAAGTATGAGGCCTCTTTCATTTAGGAAAATGTCATGCAAATATGTAGAAACTAGCGCAGAAAAATTAGTGTGCACAGCTGAATCAAGTCAGTCTTCGAATTTTGGATGAATTTCTAATGGCGGTAAACTGCGTTAACATATAATCGTGCGCAATCTGAATATTGAAAAACACCCGTGCTTACGAAATAACAACGCAGGTTTAGAAGACTTGGCTTACGTTATTGGCCACCGTATACCAACTCAGCGAAACCAGACTTTATAGACAGGCCATCCCTGGGTCAAACAAAGACATTTTTAACCGAGCCCTTGCAACAATCAATTCTCTATCAAAGGAGCCATTCCAGAGCCATTCCAGCAATCAACTTAATGGGTTTAGCGAAAGAAGGGGAAAAGTGTCTCAATGTATGGATACGGATGTGTATCACGTCGCTCCCAAAAAGTTAGTGCGATGCCTCAAACATTGCGCCTGTTCATTCAGATAACATGAAGTATATTATGACTGAAAATAGCCCTACAGTTGCCTTAGTTTTTATTACTGAAGTTTTTAACACAACCCAATTATCGGTGTCCCAGCCCCATCTTCAGCTGCCTCCGTAAATTAAAATTAAACCAACTGAATGAACATTGACAGCCATAAAACGCTACCACTAGTAAAAACAACTAGTAATAAAAAATATAAACAACATTAAACATACCAAAAATCAGACCGAAATGTACATATCCAAGCTATGTTAAAAGACAGAGCGTCTTTCGTTCATGGCTCATTAGAGGGGGGATGGAAAAGTGACTCCGCTGAAATCACCTTTCACCTGTGTCTGAGGTAAGCCCACCATAGGTTACTAGCGCCAGCGAGGAGAAGAAGACTAAGTAAATTCAAATGAAGCCGAATTAAAAACTACACGTAAAGCCAAAGGTGACAAAGAAGGCTGAAAATTTCAGAGCTGCACTTACGAAAGGCATTCACTTAAAGACAGCCGGCCAATTGCCATAGCAGTAAGGAACGAAAACTCTATTCAAAAACCCAAAATTAAGAAACGTCTAAAAACCACCCACCCTTCACATCTGCCGCATACCATTTACTCGCAGAACGCACCGATGTGCCACGACTAAAAGCGGAGCGAGGACTGAACAACGTGATCACGAGCTGTACTTAAGTAAATGCAGTGTAGGGAGCGCACAGCACGAGCCAAATAGAAACTAAGGTAAAACGCCAAAGCAACAAAAATATTAATTCACTGAAGGCAACGAAACATGTGCGAGAGATACGCACTCCGTATAAAAGAACATTGTGGACAAACGAACACATAAAACCTAAGGCAAACTAGTAAACTCAACGAACACCGATATCTTCACAGAACAAAGCTGATTTCAAATGAGCATGCTATGCAATAGACACAAGGAAACGTAAAAAACCTAAGTTACAACTAGTGAAAGCAACGAACAACTAGTGAAAGCATCGAACACAAAAATCTTTTCAGATCGAGACTGATGTGAAATCAGTGGACCATTCAAGATGCACACAGAAATTAGATGGATCACTACAAAAATAGCAGAATGTATGCACTGTGACAATAAAAGGCAAGGGGAGATAATTCAAAATATAAACAGCGATAAAAATAGGTACCAAATTACAATGAAAACCAGACATTTAGCTGCTTAGAGGCGTTGATAAATGTCAACGGGGACAGTTGAAAATGTATGATGATGATGATTGGTTTGTGGGGCACTCAACTGCGCGGTTATCAGCGCCCGTACAAATTCGTAACTTTTACCCAGTCCAATCACACCACTTTTATGAATGAGGATGAAATGGTGAGGACAGCACAAACACCCATTCATCCCGAGGCAGGTGAAAATCCCTGACGCCGCCGTGAATCAAACATGGGACCCCGTGCTTGGGAAGCGAGAATGCAAGAGAATGCAACTACGAGGCCACGAGCTGCGGACATTGAAAATGTGTGTTCCGACCGTCGAACTCAGGATCTCCTGCTTCCATGGCAGACGCTCTATCCGTCTGAGCCACCGAGGATACAGAGGATCATGCGATTGTAAGGACTTATCTCTGGAACGCTGCCCGTGAGCCCCACATTCCCAACATTCGGACATGTCCGAAAGAACAGATACCATCTTTGTTGTAACGGCGACCGGAAGGGTCGCGGGGTAGTAGTGACGGAAACGCGGCAGGACGCGCGGAGCGGCCCGCGCACAACAACACAACGGGAGAGGACGGACACGACCAACGAAGGACGTTACGACACAAAACAAGAACT